>NC_091489.1:4454035-4604348 GCF_947461875.1 Haliaeetus albicilla | reverse complement strand
GAGATAACGCTATAAAAAAAGAGTCCAAGTATGCTGTGTCTTATCACTGATAAATATATTTTTACCTTAGAGACCATTGCTGTTCCTGAGAACCCAGTCTAGGATGCACTGGCACAGCACAGTAAGAAGCGTTGTACCAGGCTGGGACGGATGCTGCGCCCCTGCTCAAAGCAGTGTCCTGATGGAGCGTAGGAGGAAAAACCTCCAAGATCACTGACTTACGGGCTCTATCTGCACTTGGAGATCTATCCAGTAAAGTACTTCCTACTGAGGCTATCTGACAAACTTGTCCAAAATCCCCTTGTACCTACCTGACTCTCCACTGACAGCAAGCGGTACCCTTAAAGGCTACTGCAAAATTTCTGCTTATGGCCAGGAAAACAGTTGCAACTTGTTGATTCCTTCCCGCTCTGCGCCACAGAAAGACGAGCTGCCATGTCCTGTGTGAGTTGCTATTTTGGCATCTTGGAAAGGAAACTGCAGCTGAAAGCGTTGCTCTGAGCTGCTCTATGGAGGATGAAGGCGGAGAGGACAGTAGTTGAGTTTGCAGCAGAGGAGTAGGGAAGGATGTGACTGTATGGCTAGCCAAGACTAAGAGGAAGGGGTTTGTGAGCACTTGCAGCTTGCTGAAAATCCAAGAGCAGAGCTGAGCCAGTGGAGCCCTTGGACAGCAAGCCACAACAGCTGTCTTCCCAAAGCTCCCCCAAAACATACTGAAGCGGGCATGCTTGAAGGGGATGTGCTCCACCCCTGAAATCACAAGTGAGAAGAGAAACCCTAACCATTTTGCTGAGCGTAGAGGAACATGGGGCAGGGAGAGGGACAAGTCACAAGAGGAGGATAGTGCAACCTCAGCTTATTGGGTTTGTATCAGAAATCATCACCCACTGCTCCAGCCTGACCCTGGCAGAGCCCAGGACCGCAGCCACGGGTCCTGCGTCAAGCCCGTAACTCAGCGGTGCATTGCGGGGTGTCTTCTAGAAAACATTCCGGTCTGCAGTAAATTCTCCAGGACACTGTTACCTCCCTGGGCACCTGGTCCTGCCAGAGAAAGAAAGAGCAGGGTCATTGATCTGTCCGACTTTGGTGAAAATGAGAGTGAGCAAAACACTCGTAGGAAATTATAACCCCATGGTCTTTTCTGGTATCCTATGAGAAAAGATTGATGGCAGTGTGATCTCTGGCAATGCGATCCCCAGCACTGCGTGGAAGAGGAGGAAGAGCTTCAGCAAGCTCCCTCCAAAAAGCACAGGAGAAATTAGATCAAAGTAACCCCCATCACCCCTAAAACACAAAGACAGGGGGGACACCACCATAGATTCAGTGTTACGGCATCCGATTCCTGTCCGGCGCTCTGAGAGGGTGAACTGCTCCCTTTAAAGTTGGGGGCATTTCTAGAGGCAGTGGCGGGGGTCCAGAAGAGCCAAGGGGTACTGGAAGTCGGTCCCTTTATTGGGTTTAACAGCTCCCGGATCATCTCCTCCCTTCACCCAAAATCAACAGAAATGCACACATGAAATTTATACCTCCCTGAACAATGTTAACTGCAAATGGTACTAATTAGCGCTCCCCTAAATGGCTGTGATTAGTTTACCAGCTGATGGAATATTTACTCTAGAATTTTTTTAAAAAAAAAAAAAAAAAACAACAACGCAACACAGACACCAAACGCTATTTATTTATTTATTTTACAAATTCCTGCCGCTGGTCGTGCTGAAAATGTGACTCACGGAGTGGGAGCTGAAACTGGAGTGGCTCTTCGACTGAAAAACAGATTAAAGCACAGGAAACACAGCTTGCGAGAACAGGCAGGCGCTTCAAAAGCCATTTGCAACACCAAGTTAACAAATAACGCTGGGCTCCAAGTATGATAAATTAACAATTTTAAAATAATACAACTTCCCCCTCCCCGTCGCCTTGCAAGAGCGGTTTTTCCGTGATGCTCCGCCAGCTCTTCTCCACATCATCGCTTTTGCCAAACTGGTAGGTTCCAGTTCGGTCATAAATTGCTCGATGTCGGACGTGCAGTAAAACGGAGGTGACGGATGTCCCTCGGCTTTCCCTGCCCTGGCGTTTTGGAAGGCGAATCCTTTATAGAGCTCTGGGAACCTCCGCTCCCATCGCTAATCCGCGCCTGCCTCCCCTTGGACAGGCCTGGCCACTTCCTTTCCCAACAAACCTCTTTTTTTTTTTTTTTCCTTTTTTTTTTTTTTTTTTCTTCCCCCCTCTCCCCTGCTTGTTTGCTTTTCAGAAAGCTGATTCAGCCTTAAAGCCGAGCGGGTTGCAACGCCCGGCAGCAGCGTTTTGCATTCTGCCCCCGCTGCCTGCGAGAAAGGCGAATAAACTGCCATGTAATCGCTCGTTTGCAGCCAGGATGAGCCCTTATTTTTATTATTTTATATTTGGGGGGGGGGGGGGGGGGCTTTTTTTCCTGTCAGCCCAGCCTCAGAAAGGCGAAGGTGGACAACGGCTAACGGGGAGCTGCTGGGGGGGCCCAGGGTTGCATTTCACAGGCACTATCCATCTTTGATCAGCCCCCAATGAGGGGGCGAGCAGGGCCGGACCCGTTCCTGGGGGTTTTCGCAGGGGTCCCCAGGGTGAGGGGGTGGGCCGGGATGGGGTGATGGGGTGCTGGGGTGCACCCTCCTTTGAGGGGGGCTGAGGGTGGTTTTGGGAGCCAGGTCAGTGCTGGCGGTGGAAGATGGACGCTGGAGAGGGGGTGAAGAACTGGGGAGGGGTGCATGGGCACCATGATGGGGGGGGGGGGCAAGTCAACCTCTGCTCCCCTGAGGGGGAAATGCCCCCAGGCCTGCCCTGACCCCCCCCTTGTGCTTACAGCCCCCCCTTTGCCCTGACCCCCACATCTGTCCATACCCCAAGGCTGCATCTGACCCCACCTCATACCTGCTGCCCCCCCCCGGACCCCCCCCAGGCATCCTGACATCATGGTCCATCCTGACCCTCAGGGCCTACTGACCCCCCCCCCCCCCTCCTTGTACCTGCTGCCCCCCGGCCCCTCCCATGGCCCCCTCAGAGCAGGCCCCGCCCCCTCCCTAAGCCCCGCCCCTGCCGACCTTCCCCCCCCTCTACCACCACCCCCACCCCCCCTCCCCGCGCTGACCTGCCCTCCCCGCCCCTCCCCCCCGCCCTCTCCGCCGCCGTGCAAATCTCGCGAGACGCCGCGCGCTTTCACTAGTGTGTGTGCACCAATCGATCCGGGCCGGGCCGGGCCCAGCGCCGCGGGGAGGGGGCGAGCACCGGCCCCGGCACCTGCCCGCGCCCCGCCGCGCCCCCCCCCTCCCTTCCCCACGGGAGGCGAAGGGGTCCCCGCAG
This sequence comes from Haliaeetus albicilla, assembly GCF_947461875.1. Classification (NCBI taxonomy): domain Eukaryota; kingdom Metazoa; phylum Chordata; class Aves; order Accipitriformes; family Accipitridae; genus Haliaeetus; species Haliaeetus albicilla. The sequence continues at coordinate 4,601,015 of NC_091489.1, read as the reverse complement.
CCCCGTGGGTCCCCCCGTCGTCGCCGTCCCCCCCCCCCAACTCGCTCTCCCCACCTGCCCGGGCGCCGCCGCCCGCCGAGCCCTCCCTCGGGCCTTTGTCCTGCCGGCGAGGCCTTGCGGCTGCCGCCGGCCTGCGCGCACCCCGGCCCGCGCTAGGTTTCTTACGCGAGGCCGAGGATCCGCGGCCTAGCCGTCCCTTCTCGCTCCCTCCACACCCGCCCCGTCTACCTTCCCCGCCCCGCAGCCGGCGAGGGGCGAGCCCCCCCACCTTCCTTCTCCCCCCCCCCCTCCTCCGCCCTTCTCCCCCGCGTGGAGCCCGGGTGCCCGCAGCAGCGGCGGCGGCGCCTGGCTCACGAGAGGCCGCGGAGCCGCCCCTGGCCTCCCCCTCCCGCCCGTGCCGCCGCTGCCGCCGCCGCAGCAGGTTCCCTCCCTCCCTCCTCCTCCTCCTCCTCCTCCTCCTCCTCCTCCTCCTCCTGCTCCTGCCCCCGGCGGCGGCGGGATCCGAGCGGTGCCCGGGGAGCGCTCGGCCCGGGCAGGAGGGGAGAGGAGCGGCGGGGCGGCGGCAGGAGCAGCAGCGGTAGCAGCGCCAGGTGAGAGAGCCCGGGGGCGGCGGGGGAAGCGCGGGGACCCCCTTCGCCTCCTTCCCCGGCGTCGGGCCTGCCCGAGGCCGCCCCGGGGGTGGCGGGGCCGGGGTTGGGGTTGGGGAGGGTGGGGGGGGGGGGGTAAGCCGGGCAGCGACTCCGGGCCGCGGTGGAGGCGGGGGGCGGAGGCTGTTAGACGCTGCCCGACCGCTGGCTGCGGCGGGGCCGGGCCGGGGTCACGGCGGAAGGGCCCGAGGCCTGTGCCCCGAGGCGGCGGGAGCGAGGCCTGGGCCGCGGGTGCCCGCCTCGCCGGGGCACGGTGCAGCGCAGGCCCCGCGGGCTCGCAGCGCGGCCCGACCCGGGTTAGGGGGGTGTTGGGGGGGGGGGGTAAGAGCGGGGCGGGGGTGGGGGGGGGGGGCGTCGGGCTGGCCCGGGGGAGCGCGGAGGCTGCGGGCCGGCGGGGGAGGTGAAGGGGTGGGCACGGCCTGTGAATCCCCGGCCTGGGAGTTGAGGCGGTGCTGCCTGGGGTGCCGGGGAGGAGGAGGAGGAGGCAGGCCGAGGCGGTGCAGCAGCTGGCAGCGGGGCAAGGCTGCTCACTCACCGGCTTATTTTCAAACGCGTGCCTCTGTTTCCCGAGCGGGGAGGGAGGGTGGGAGAGAGGTGCTGAAAATCACCCCGGAAAGGAGTCGGGGAGGGCAGGGAGGGAATGCCATCCCCTGCTGGGAGGGATTGCGGGGGGGGGGGGTGTCCAGGGCAGTCCCAGGCCCCGGGAGGGAGCTCGGCCCTGCGGTGGGGTGCTGGGGGGCAAAAGGCTCGGGAACTTGTGGCAGTCCCGTCCCCAGACCGGCATCCCGGGGTGGGGATGCGATCCCCTCCCGGATGGTCGCCCTGTGCCCCGTAATGGGGGAGAGACCTGGGAGTACTTTAACATCTTTGCGTTCATGGCTTGTCTGTCATTTTCCTCGGTGCACAGATTTCCTGTTTTGAAAACTAGGCTGATAGCTTTGTTGGGGTTTTAAAGCCTGTAGTAGAAATAGGGCTCTCTTATAGCCGCATTTAGTATCCCATTAGTTTTTGAGGCTTGTTAGTGATTTGGGAGAGCAGTTGTAAATGCCCCCGGATGGATTCACTTTGCCCCCTGTAACTTGGATCTGCAGCGTTTGGAGGAAATGGCAGGGACAAAATGGACAGTTAATAAAAGGAACAATTGTATACTGCCTATTCTAGAGGGCACTTGCTGCCCTTCAAGAACTTTCCTCATCGCATATGCTCTTTATACAGCAAATCTTTATCTTCTGTCTCTTTTTTTCTACCTTCGTCCAGAAAATGAAACTGGAACAGACATTTCTGGAAATGAACTTGATTGGTGCAGTTGGGAAGATGTGATTCACAGTTATAATGAACATTGAAATTTGTCCCATTTTTTCGCAGTTCAGTATTCAAATTGTCTATCTCCTGATTTTTTTACCTGTTTACACAACTATGCTTTTTTTTTTTTTTTTTAACCCTTCAAATAATGGCATCTGTTGTGTTGGATTGCCAAGAGATACCCCAGGTACATCCAGTATGTAGAAGCAGCTGTTATGCTAGAGGTATCTGATGCTTTACTCCATACAGTAAAAGGTTTAAACGAGCGTTATTTTCTTCTTATAATCCCTTTCTGTGCTTGGAAGAACCAAAGCTGTTGTCAGTGAAATCTGGAGTTCGGGGAGATCTAGTATTTCCAGGATTGGCCAAAAATAAATTATGGGGTAAAGAATGTTGCTTTTTTTTTTCTCCTAGTCATGCAGCACAGATGAAAAGCTCTGAAGCTTTTAGTCATAACACTCTGGTCCCATGTTTTCCTTTTAATAAAGCATCCAGTGGGAGAATGTGGCATAATTGGTTTCTTGGATTTAGAGATCTTGAAATGGCTGGTACAACAGATAGAAAAGGAGACTCTCCAGCAGGGTTATGGTTTAAATACAGTAATATGGTGGCAGAGTCATGTTATTATTGCATGGTAATCTTGCATTTCTCTTGCAAGAAAATGCTTTCTGCATGGTTAAGCTGCAGAACAGGGACTTTCGAGTCTTGTCAGTGGCACAGAATATTAAATCTCTCTCCTTTCCTTGCATTGCATAATCTGAGTGTTCTTCTCCCACAGCAGCAGAAATGATGGAAGAATTGCATAGCCTGGACCCACGAAGGCAGGAACTATTGGAGGCCAGGTTCACTGGCGTCGGGGTTGCTAAGGTGAGTATAAGTACCTTTGGTAACGGGCATGACTGCTTATCCATCCTGCGCTGCACTTTGGTTTTTTAATTTCTACATTAATAATTTTGCTTTGCTAGCAGTTTTGTATCAATAGTTGTGTTTTGACCACTAATTTGCTTGCAGTATGTTTAAGAGGAATGAAAATGGGATCTCTATGAGCAGATGTTTTGCTATACAGAAGACTTTGGGTTCCAGTTAAGTTCCTGGGAGTTGCTCCATCTTAAGGTAGCATGTACGCCCCCAAAAAAACTGTGACAACTTTGTCTTTGGAAGTGGGAATCTCATCTGTCTCTTCCTTTCTCCAAGAATGCATTTGAGAACTGAATTAGATCTCAAGTTTACTGCGTTTGATACAGCATGTAACCAGACTTAATATACTCGGGAATTTGTTCAGTTCTTTGTGGGTGCAGTGTGCTAAAATTGTGTACTCGGTCGCATAGAACACACACACAAAAAGTATTTGAAGGTAAGCTCTCCTATATCTGTGATCCACAACCTGCTAGTAAAATCCCATCTTTGTCCTCACGTACAACTTCGTAACTGTTCAGTAGCTGCCTTTCTTGAGTGAGGCACTTAAATCATTGTGTGGTTGCTTCACATACTAGCATTAAGCTGTTAGTTCTCCAGATGTTGTTGGTAGTGTTAAATTAATAGTCTCTCTGAGCAATGAAATGGTGGCAGAACTCATCTGAAACTAGGTCAGTGATAAGGAGTTTACTTTTGAGGAAGATACTGAGTTTTGGACAACATCAAGGTAGATGGTAAAACAACATATTATTGCTAGATAATTTTCAGAAACCTCTTAGAATTATTTTGAGAAGAAACTTTGTACATGCTGTATTTCTTAGAAAAATTCAAAGCAAATCAAAACTTGAAAAAGGGTTTAGTTTGAGTTCATACTTTTCTCTCTGATCTGTACTTCAGCCAGGACTCAAACAAGGTTAAGTCTTGGAAGGGAGCGTTGAGTAAGTAAAATGTTCAGCTGTAAGGTAGTGTAGTGAGGAAGACTTAACACTTGAAGTTGTTAAGGGGTAACAATTTCGGTTACTGAAGTAAGAGTGTGGGGTTTTTTTGATCTTTTCACCCACTCTTAAGCTTTTTTTTTTTTAATCTTAAGACTTTTACTAGCATAAAAGTTTATGGTATGTAATGTATTTATGATCTTGAAAGACTTGTTTCATACAACATTACAACTTTTTATGTACTTTTTCATCTGTTTCTTGCCTCTTCTCCCCATGTATGTCACTTTAGCATCTTTAGCTGTACCAGTCTAGGTAAAGCCAAACAACTTTCTAGAATAGCTAAGACTTAGAAGTTTAAATGCTGTTGTTGCTTTAAAACAGTGCCAGCATATTCAGTGCTCACAAAGAATGTTAGGAACTATTCCTATTAAAGGAATAACCTTTTAAGAGATACAGGAAAGCAAGTCTTAATTACATTTTCAATACATTTGGAGCAGAAAGTACACGCCCTTTCTCTGTATGGGTGAATATTGAAAACTCATTTTTGTTTCTAAAGCAAATGCCTCATTTCTTGGAGGCTTTGCTTTGAACAAAGCTGTTCTGTTACTGAGTTTTATTTTTACGTTTAGTTATGCAGTATAGTGTTTTACTTTGTACTAGTCAGTAAACTGTTAAAGTGCATTACACTTATTTCAAGCAATATATATTTATTTACTTGCATACTTGCTAATTTGCAATAGGTCAGCCAACCATTGATATGAATTAGCATGACTCTACTATGTTGCAGCAAATCTTGGTTGCAATATTAATCTCAGATACTACATTCCCTCCCAGGTTGGTGCTTCAAATTCCCTCCCTACCCCCCCAAGTCTCCGTCCGTCATGCTCCGCACTGGCATTGGTAGGTCATTGTCTTAAAGGGAATATATTGGGAAAGCTGTGATACAATTTGTATGATTCAACTAAGATTTTTAGCTCTCTCCAATTAAATGTTTAAGGAAAGCTACATAGAGTAAGTTAGTGCCATCTAGTGGGACCGGGACTGGCACATCCTCCTGGGATAGAAGGTATTCTGTTGCTGTTTATTGCATAAAAGGAAGAAATGTCATCTTAGATGCTCTCCTATTGGGTGAAGGCAGCAGGCAGTTGTAACTGAGCTTCCTGCCTTCCACTGACTGGGTGTATCACTTAGTGTGTTTGGTTAGGTTTCTTTAATGTTTAAAAATACAGGGTGTATTTTGGACCTGCATAAAACTAATGCACTAGTTTACATCCTTAATAAAACTGCAGCTTTAAAGCCCACTTTCCCTCCATGTTTGCAAGTAAAGAACTGTACGTGTTTCTGAGAAATGAGTAAGACTAAGCTGATCTACAATAAATTTTTAGGCTGGAAACTAGAAGAAAAGCTTCTAGCCATCAGAGTCATGGGATTCTGGAAGAGCTTTCCAGTAACAGTAGTAGAGGACAGAAATCCTAAACTGTTTTGGAAACAGCTGTGTGCTGTCACCTCCTGTGGTAGCTGAAGGCACAACCCAGTGACCAAGGTCATCTGCAGTCCCAAATGCCTCAAAATTCTGTTGCAAGTCTGTGATGAATTATCTCACTTAGTAGCAGGAGAATATATTTCTCTAGAAGCTTGGAGTTAATACATGGAATTAAATTTATGAGCAAGGAATGTTTCTAGGCAACTGTTATACTCATGTGGTTCATCCAGGTCACTAGATAGCTTCAAAAAGCCAGTGATACTTTAGATGTCTATTCTTGCCATATGGTAAAGTGCCATTCTTCCCCAAATCTGCAAAGCAAGTCCTTGAATTAACACATGACTATCTGACACCTACCAGTATTCCTGCTCATTTAGCTCCCGTTTATGTTTACTTACTAAGGGAAATCTAAGCCATTCACTTGAGGCATTATTCTGACTAGTAATCTCGGACATCTTCCTTGGGTCAGTAGGTACAGAAGACAAAATGTAGTTTGCTTCTCTAGATAACATTGTTTAATTTTGTCTGTTCTCATCTTCTGCCTCCCTTCCCCCTGTCTGGGTGCTGCCTTTAAGATATCGGGTGGGTTAACTCCAAAGGATTTGTGTCATTTCCACAGACTTTTCCTGGATAAGAATTGGAATAGGTAATTGTGATGGGTGAATCTCTGTTTGCATATGGCTTGTCTCAGGCTTAACCGGGGCGGATCATCACAGCCGCATGCATATCTTCTACAAGTTTGCTCTTTAAAAGATCTTCAAACGAAGTTGTGTGTGCCACTTTATTATAGCTAAACTAAAAAGGCTGAAGTATTTCTAGAGAGAGTAACCTTCTCTGTCGTGCTGTAAGAATCTTGTAGATCCAGATGACTGTGCTAGAACTGAAGAAGTATTGGTCTTGGTGGTAGCTACTGCTCCCTTTCTGCCTCTTTGAGGTATCGCGAAGAAGGAAATGAAAATGACCTGAAGAGTGCCACTGAGGCTGCAGAACATCTGCCTCCAAAAAGAGAATTGCTCATAAAAACGAACAGCATTTACTTATATTATTTTTGGTTTTTACCCTTTGTCTGTCACTCTAGCAGTCTTGATCGGTTCAGTAACACCAGTTGAGTGGTCTACTTAACAGCATTTTTAGCAGCAAAGTTACCTAGTTGAGAATTTGTGTTTGAGAATAATCATGTCTTCCTTGGAGGGAAGTGGTGCTGCATAGCGATGGTCCTTAACAGGTGTCACATGCCACCAGAAGAACTAGTTTAATAAGAGTTTCAAAACTTAAAATTGAATTTATTAGCTGCCACAGAATGTGCTAGGACTTTATGCCAGATACTTGAAAATTGTTTGGCTGCTTCTGTGTGCAACATTACTTATTTCAAATGTGTTGTCTGGCTACTAGAGCCCAGAAATAATTGCCAGACCTCAGTTCTATTTCTGTCCCGAAACTGAGGGTTAGGGTGAATTGTGTGACCCTTCTGTCCAGTTCGCCGTCAGTAAAATAAAAATACTGTTTTTTCAACCTGAGAGAACTCTTGAGGCATAATGGAAGCCAAGCAAATCCTGTTGCAGATCTGCTTACCCATCTGATATAGAGGAGGTTCCCTGTGAACATCTAATAGTAGATTACCTTCTCTTGGCAAAAAGACCTAGGTGATTTGGGGATTTCATTATTGGCTATAATACTGAGCTTTTCTAAAAGCCCAGTTAAGAAGCAGGCTATAATTCTCATACTTATATGATGCTTGAAATAAGATAAGAATATGTTAATTAAACCTGTCTTATACAGTAGCACTGGACCAGAGTAACTGGAAAACCATTCAACCATTTCACTTTGGTGTAAGCCTGTGTGGAGTCAGCACTAACTTTTAGTGGAACTAAGGATTGACTTTTTCCCTTTGAAATCTCTTGATTTGCTACAGAATTCGGAAGAACTCGGGTTACCTTGGCTTAAGGTAATGAAGCATGTCTCCGCCATTGAGCTAGCAAGAGAATTTTGCAATGCATGTTGCTCTAAGTCCACATTGGAGACTCTGGCCAGGCAGCTTGAATTCCTAGAGCTCTCTTTCAATAACGAGAAGTTGGAGAGCACAAAATGGAGACTGCCCAACATAAGAGTTGTGATCAGGCCTGAGGGATCATTTTTGGGAGCTTGGAGAGGCTGAGGAAATGCACAAGTTATGTGAGGCAGTAGACAGACTTGAAGAGGAGATGGGCAAGAGCAGTCTGAGTCAGGCCACTTTGTTATGGAAGATCCAATGGGAGCTATTATGGGGCTAAGTTGTTTCTACTGAAACTTCAGCCATTGTGCCTCATTTGTGGCCTTTCCAGGGCTCTTGTAAAGGGAGAAATGACTAACCAGCTTGTGTGAGTGGACAGATTTTACATTCTTGCCTTTGAGTAGGAGTCTTGAAAGCGCCTGCTACTGTTGCATCCACTTCTCAACATGGAGGTTTTGTTGTGCATAGGTAGGTCACGGACTTAGAAGCAGCAGTTGATAGGTGAATCACAAGGGAAAAGAGCATGCCAGCTTATCTCAGAAAGAAATTCCTTGCGGAGGAGGAAGTGTGTGCTGTTCTTGTGCTTGTCATTTGGGTAAACACTATAGAAACTATTAGCTTATTTCAGATGACCCACGTATTTTGAATTTTTGCTGAGCCCCATCACCAATTCTCTTGACAGGGTACAGTGGATGAGTGGGCTGTAAGTGATATCAGAGAAGTGCAGTATTATCCCGAAGTAGTCTATGCTAGAAAAGCCAGATGCCAGTGCAGATGACTTCTTCAGGAACAAAATTTATAAGCCCTTCCTGTGTAAACTATAGCATGTTTATTATTCCCTACTGCTACTTCCCCAGCAATATTCTGATGATAGTATTCTTTGCCATTGCTTACTTCCCCCCCCCCCCCCGAAATTCGGGTTTGTTCCTTTAATTCGTTTTGTGTCATGACCACTTATAATGGTATGCTAAATTAAGTACTGACCATTTATCCAATGTCAGTTGCCAAGTTAAATATAAACAGTCAGGAATGGTAAAATATAAATTTGAAGGGTTTTTTTATACACGCACTCACTGACTGTTAGTTGAGGGGGAGATGCTCAGATGTATAGTTTCTCATATCCATTGTCTAAACCTGTTGCTATAAGCAGTTGATAACATGAGGTTATGTGTGAAACTATGTATCTAGCTGGATGATGAGGAAAACTTGCTTTTTCTTTCTCTTGCATAACTATGTGAGAAGGGGTGCAGCTGAGGACTAGGCCATGTTCCTTAAACATCCTAGGTATTGCATCTTTATTGCTTCGAGTACAGCACGTTCTAATGAACAGTTTGTGTTTCCATAGCCAGAATACCTCAAAACAAGACTTTTTTGCCAGCTTTGACATGAACAAGATGCTTCACCTCCTTGCCTGTGAGATAGGCCTAATCCTTTACTGTAAGAGAAGTATCAGTGGAAGGCACTCTAGAAGATCATCAAGAGAGAGGAAAACTCATGCAGTGGAAATGCCTACAAAGAGTTAATTCTGCATTTGTTCACAGTATCAATACAGGAGAGTGAACTTGCTGGATACTTACAGACATCTGACAAGCTGTTCTTTTCTGGTTCCATAACTAAGTAGTTAGTTCCTTTTCACCCTTTCTACTACAGCGTTGAGTTCAATTTTATGATTTTGTCAGTGTAGTTTCTAGAAGAAGTTTTAAAGTAAAGGGAAAATAGGGTTTGTGCTCTTCAAGAATCTGTGATGAGAACTGAACTGCTCTTTTATTGATGCAAAAAATGGATTTGATTCCAACAGCTAGGGCTGTAAATTTCCTACACAAAATAGTCGGTACAGGTAGTTGTGGTAATGGAAGTAAGAAAAACATTGTGGGGTTTGTATTAGGCATTTTTCCAGTTGCTTACAATCCAGAACTTTACATTCGGATGCAAACTGAGTGGATTTTTTTGTACTGGAGAGGATAAACTTGTATTTCTGAAAAAAATCTTACGATCATTTCTAACGATGGACAGCCTCATCAGTGTATTTCTCCAGGTGACCCTAGAATACAGGTCCATTGCTGAAACATTGACCCTTCATAAGCTGCTGATGTACCCTTTCAACCACAGTGTTCCTGAAAAGCTCAAACGTGGCATTTTGGGAGCAGCTGTTCCTGTCATTTGCTATCCATGTGCAAAATGGAGGCAGTGAGATTTAAGCAAATGTGGAAACAACTTTCATCTTCATCATCTCGGAACCCCAGCCTGTCCATCTGAGACCAGCAAACGCTGATATGTTGAGATGCTCCTGCACCTAATAAAGCTTTCACGCTTGCACAGAAGGTTGATGTCTTGGACATGCTGCTGGGGTTTGAGTGCATGAGAGGAAGTGAAGGATTTTAGAGGAGAGCATTTGTGCAGTTTATAAACAAGCTTTTTACATGGGTGAAGAGATTAACTTTCTGTTGCCACTTGCTGTAAGATACTACTTTTTTTGTTGTTTTTGTCAGTGAGGTCTTCATGTGCACGTAGCTAAGGCTAGTGTTGGTACTTCTCTTAAATCTTATTGGCCAAGGAATAAAACCCTCGCATAACCAAGAGTTGAACCTATAAGATTTGTGAGCCATTGCATTGGGTGGTGGGGAGCTTGCTTCTTTGTCTAAAAAGCAACTAAATTTTAAGCTTTTGTATTGCTGAAGAGATGAGGTAAAATATCTTTCTGGTTTTGAGCTATTTGTGTGATGAGTTGAAGGGGTAATGGTGTGGCTTAAAGAATATAATCTGCAATTTTTTCTTAAAGTAATTTGCTTTTAAAAGGGAATCCTAAATGTGTAACTTCTTGAGTTGTTCAAGTGTTGTTATTTTTTTTGTTGAAGCAACTGAGCACGTCCTTTTAGGAGAAACAGATTGGTAGTTAACATTCACAGTGTAATACAAAAGGTAAACAGAACTTTTACTTTCTGTGGGTGCCTGCTTGGAAATTGGGGTTAGTAATAGCTAGGTTGTGTCACAGGTTTAATTTCATGGTCGTCTTTGTCTTATAAATGGGGAAGGGAGAACTGTTACCCCCAAAAATAATCTACGGTGGGATTTCTCTGTGGTGTTAAGACTTCTCACCCACCCCTCCCATAAGTCTTCTGCTGAAGTATATAATGAGAAGTGGCTTTGCCTTGAGGAAAGATTGATGGGTGGGAAGTGGTTACTGCAAAAATAAGAATGCTAAAATAGATTGAATCTTTGGGAAAAGATGCTCACAAGTTATTAATGGAGAGGTGGCTTTATCATGTCATTCTTCCTGTTAATACATTCCATCAGTAATTATGAATCTTGTTTTTATATCTTTGTCAAATTTGTCTAGATTTCTTAAGTTAGATCTGTAGGAGGATACTTTCGTGTCAGAGCACTAGGCTAAAACACAGTGACTTAGCATGATTCACTTTTCTTTCCTTTTAAAACCAGGTTTGGTATGGATTTAAAAAAATAATTTTCAAAACTGCTTGGATACGTAAAAATGCAGATGTGGATCCAGTAGAGCCTGCAAAGATGCAGGCAGACTTCTGTAGGCACCTGGATACTATTTTGGTAACTCTTATTCCAGCCTCTTGAATTTGTGCTTTAGCTTGGTAGGAACAACTGCTCTGTTGGCAGGTCAGCCATGGGTCCATAAAATAGCCTAGTGGGAGAGATTGTCTTATGGGTGCCATTTGTACTGCTGTTGACACAGCTTTCACTTGTTCACTTTCTTAGTGTTAAAAAATACACATCTAAAAAAAAAAAAAAAAAATCAGTGGTACTGCCAGCATCTGATAACGGTAATTAGCTGCCTGGCCAGATGGAAGATGCCTCTGAATTCTTAGCCCAGGTCAAGCAGATGCTTGCCTGAAGAGCTGAGCTTGGAATGACTGCTACTCAACACATCAGAAGTTTTGTTTCTCAAATAGTTGTCTTAGACTTCTATGAATGCTGCCTTGGCTGTTTTGTGGACGTGGTTAAATAGAGCAGTTAGGATATAAATTGATGCAGCAATATCATTGCAAAGGCTGGATGAGTATGCTGAAAAAAGACTGTCCAACTGGTAGTCCAGCTTCATCTTGCTCCAAATGACTACTGAAGTTTTTTAGGGCCCCATCGTGTGTCTAGGTATTTGACCTGTGTTGCTGATTTATCCAGGTGACTTAGAGCAGCGTAGTTAGCCCAGAGATGCAATGTTTGATAGAATGTATCTGCCTTGTATGGAGGTTGTTTCTAACAGTCTTTGCTTGTTTTTCACTAGGGTCCATTAAACAGTGAGTCTTCCAACCAGAGCTTGTGCAGCGTGGGTTCCCTGAGTGATAAAGAATTGGAGGTAAGCAGGCACAAATCCTCATGGTAATCGGGTTTAAGGTGGACACGACTGAACTCAAAACATAGAAGGAATTGTGTGAGAGTGAGTGACAGCGTTCTTTGTTTTGGGGGTGAAAGGGACTAGTGGAAGTATTTAGTCTGGATCTTAACCGTACGGTCTTTGGACCATGCGGTGAAACAGTCATCCTTGAAGCTTCCCACCATAGCAGGCAGATTTTACCCAACCCCAAAAACACAGCATTCGTAAAGCTCAGCTTATGAAATTTTCAGCTGCATTGTGATTTATTTGCTGGTTTTGGATACAGTTTGGGCCAAATAAAAAGCCAAAGAGCACTAATGGAAAAGTTTGCTTTACCTATCAAATACTCAAGTTTGCAAAAGTCTGTACAAAGCGGAGCATTTTTATGAATTGCTCTGTGGAAGTGTGGGGAGGTGAAAATTGATGCTTTGTCCCTGTTTAATCTCACTGCTTTAGGATTAACTATTTCAAAACACTTGCTAAAGCAGCAAAATGAATTGTAGAGTTACATTTTTACTTTAAAATTCCACATTAATAAAGCAAAATCTCAAATGCATTTGCTTATGCATTTAAAGAACTTTCCACACAGTTATCAGGTAAGTTTTGGATCACATTTCCCTCTATTACATGACAGTACTGATATGATGTGTCTCGTGAAGCTAAGTATTTTGAGAATGCAGTATCTTAAACTCTGTACAAGTGAGTATAGTTAATAGTGGAAAACTGGGTATTTGTTCGCATTTTACTTGGGGTTTTTTATGAACTTCTGTGGAGTGATTTAAATTGGCCAAGCTGACATAATCAAAACTTCCATTCCTTGCTTTTTCAGTCTGTAACAGATAATGTTATGTGTAATTTTTGTTACGTAAATACTTGAATGGAAAAACAACTTAAACTGAATCTCATTAATATGGCTACAGTTCCATGGAGGCTGTAATGGAGCCTGTGGTGTTACAGTCACGCCAACGCTGTTCATGAGTTGCTCTTCACTACACAGTGAGGAGGCTATGTCACTGACTTCTACACATACAGGAGCTGGTACAGCAAGTCTCTAGATAGTTACGGAGTTTTCAGTCCCCTCATTCTAAGAAGTGCTTTGCAGACACAATAGCCACCTTTGTCTTAACATCCCCTTCATCCTCTTACCAAAACAATGACATGTCGGTGACTGCCCAGCTGGTAACATGGGACTGTAGATGTCCAGCATCCGCTGGGGACACAGCCAGGTTTAGAGTCTGGCTGTGTCAGCTTTATCCTTTTTATCCTATTAAAGGAGGCAGATTGATTTCTGTGCTTACTGTGTGCAAGTCTTTTGGCAGAGATCTTTAAACAGGGTACTTTGGACTTTGGTTTCCAAAGAGCATGAAGCTTAGGTTTACCACAAACTTTCTAGCCATCGTTTTCCCTCCCCCAGAGTTGTGTTTTGCACACTGTGGTTTTCTTCCTGCCCCCAGGCTATAGTTTAGTGGTGGCTGCAGTGACTGTAAAGCATATAGCTTGGAAATTATTTGGGAACCTTTGGAATAAGAGATGGTTTTAAAATGATGTTGGGGATGGAAATGACAAGGTATCTTTCTTTCCAGCAATCTCAGTAAGCTGCTTCTAGTGCAGTGCTTCCTAATGTTTTCAGCAGGTTTGGCTACGTAAGTGACCCTGGTGACAGGGAAAGCACCAAGCCAGGGTCTTCTCCACCCTCGCATCTCTAGGTTTGCTAGCCTTGTACAGACAGACAGGCCTGATGCTTCTGGAGGCTTCAAGCTGTCCACCTGTGCTCTGTATTGTGCCTGTGCATAAATATATTGCTGCCCACTGATAAGCTGCCCCTCAGGTCTCTGGTTGCTCAGGAAATGGCAGATGCAACTGACCCTTGACTTTAATGAGAGATATGTCCAGATGAATTGCTGCATCTGTGGCAGCGTTCTCCTGGCTGCCATCTTGGGGAGCTCTGCCTTGTTTTGTGTAAGGCTGCAGTCGTGCACCAGTGGACAGGATAGTTTTTGTAGCCATCTGCAAAGGGCTTTGGGAAGAACCATTAGCTACAGGCAAGATGAATTGTCCTGGTAGACTGTGAGTAGCTACTGGACTGCAAATTTGGATGTCTGTACTCAAACCTCTTGTCATTACTCCTCTTGTACCAGTACTGTGATTGCTGTGAAATGGTTTACATAGGTTTTTATAAGTGTTTGAACTTGTTCTGCTAACCATGTGAGGTAACTGGTCAGTAGAGGCTGGCTTGCTGCAGCTGAAATAGGAAAAAAAAAATTAACCTTACTCCTAACCATGTTCTCTCCTTTCTGCAACACATATATCAGAAGGTAGCAGCTATTTGAGAGCAGTTGTTTCTTTAAGTACCAGCAGTAGAAACAAATGCACCAGAGAAGTGAAATGGCCACTGGGGATATGGAGCAGATTATTGTGTTTTGGCATTTTCTTTAAATCTTGGAATAACTGCAGAAATGTTAATTTTGAAGTATTGTTTAACAGACTCCTGAGAAAAAACAGAATGACCAGCGGAATAGAAAAAGGAAAGCAGAAGCATATGAGACCAGTCAAGGTAATTCATTCTCCTGACCCTGCTGCAGGATTTCTGAACGGTTGGTAATTTGTGCACGTTTTGCACAGTCAGTGTCCTAGGAAACTAATGGCTCTTCTCAAGGGTGTGTCAGGCAGCTTGTTATAAACTACTCCATGATGGTCTAGTTCTCTTCTGGGAGCCTTGTTATCCTCACTGGCAGGAAAATACTCATCTTCAGCTTATTCGCACAAACTATTGCGTTTTTATGGGACAGACTGCCGAAAGGCTTAGTATGGCTTCTCTGAACTGTTGTTTTGGTCCCACATCACTACATATACAGCAGCCAGACTTCAAAATACAGGCTGTACTCTCTTCCTTGCTTTTTGAGACGTATGCCTGCCTTGTTAGAGTAAGTTCTCACCATAACAAATAGAGAACAAACTGTGCTCAAGTATAAAGCAGTCAGTACTGTCTCAGAGTACTACGAAAAACTCGGCGTGTTCAAGCCCAAGTTCAGATTTTCTAGCAAATGGTCATAGGGGCAGTTTTCTATTTCTTTCATTTTTCAACAAGGAAGTAATGAGGATTGTATTGACAGAACTGCTTTGATAATATTATAATAAGAGAAAAGGGTTAAGTTTTAACGAGCTGCTATTAAGCCACCACTAATTATCTCTCTAACTCTTATAGGAATGCTTGAGAGATCTGATATGCAGTAATTTACCTGAAGGCAGAGGAGTAAAAGTACCCTTTGCTCTGTCCTTATCTTGAAGGAAATTTTGGAGAACTATGCAACATTCAATGACATTTAGTGTTTTCTAAGTACTTTAGCAAGTGCAAATACTGTTTGATTGGATTTGACATGTTTGGAATTGAGAGTTAATTGAACTGTCAACTGTAAACCCTCCCAACAGCAGCACAAGAGCTGTAACCCTGGGGCAGTCTTTTGTTGTGCAGAAGCTTTTGTTGTCATAGGTGTTCCACCTTTCTACAGGGAAAGGAGTGTCAAAATATAGGATTAGTTTTTCAGAATGGCATCATAACTTCTGCACTTAAAAATAATCAACTCTTATTTTCATCCTTTGTTTTCCTTTTTAGGAAAAGGCACTCCTAGAGGACATAAAATTAGCGATTATTTTGAGGTAAGCATCTTCGCATTATTTGAGAAATCTGCTTGAATTCACATTATGCAAAATCTGTAGATGGAAGTCTGTAATATGACTTCGGTTACTTGATCCATCATGTTAAATAATAGCTTGGAGTCATTAATTGACGATGTTAACATGATATGCTCAAATCTGATTAGGTAGAGGATATGAGATTTTTGGAAGTTGTTTCTTAAATTAACATTCTTTGAACAGTTCATAAAGCAATTTTTTGCTGCTCTTTTTAAAAGAGCAGCCACATAAGTGTATGTTGGAAGTTGACTTCTGTTGGAACCTGGATCTCATATGAAGGTATCTCCTAGTGTGCAAACCTATTCTGATACTGGTGCAGTGCTGCAAAAGAGCCTACTTGCAAAGTCCCGCTGATTTGAGTAGGAAGTTGTTTACAGGGTTCCCTCTTTAGAAAAGCTTGCCATGGGAGGCTGGCACCACACAAGAGATGGAGGCCCCTCCCCAAAACAGCGATGGACATTCTAATAATCAATATTCTTTTTATCGTATAGTCCCTGAAGTTCTTCTAGGTCTGTGCAATCCAGAGCTCTAGCTTTTCTCTTAAGTTTGCTCTTTATTTACTGAGTAACTTAGAGTCAGAAATTAAGTGCTTATTAGTGCTTACTTTTTTCCTGGCTCAAGTTTTTTTATAAATGTGGTACACTGTGTGGCGCAGGAACATAAGAATTTGTGTACCAACTAGACCAGTTGCCCAGCTGTTTATCCATCCTGTCTTTAACAGTGACTGGCACAGATGCTTCAGTGGAGGTGTACAGTTCTTACCACTTCTGTGGTGCACAGTTAGACACATCTCATAGGGAATAGTATTCCTAATTCTTTCCAGTAAATAGTTGATCTGTATCCAAGTGTGCAGGTTTATATTTATTTGTGTTAAAATGAAAGATGTACTCGGTGCATATGTGAATGTTTGTCTAAAGTACTTACTTTTGCTGTTGTTTTTGAAAGCAGTGCATGAAATTTTAAGGTTTTCCTCTTAGCTCAACTTCAGTTTGTTTAAGTGAGTCCCTGGAGCCTGTAAGGCTTCATTTTAAGGTTAATGTGTTTCTTCTGTCTGTTAAATTTGCTTAAATATAATATCTCTGTGGAATTACCGATGATCAAATCTGTTCCTTTGGCCAGTTTGCTGGCGGAAGTGGCCCAGGAACCAGTCCCGGTAGAAGCGTGCCGCCTGTCGCCAGGTCGTCACCGCAGCATTCCTTATCCAACCCCTTGCCGGTAAGTGTTCTCCCTGGGGACAGACCTGGTGGCATGGCATTGATTAGATTGGTGGCCGTGCTTCAGACGGGTAATAAAAGGTTCTGAAGAGAAAAGAAGTGTCTCTTGGTGAGTGATTTGGCTTATTCTCTATTCAGTTCTTTTTTTTTTTTTTTTTTTTTTTTTTAAGTCTGAAAGTGGGTTCAGGCAGCAAAGCCAGATGTCTAGGACGCTCTAACAGTGGCTAGTCCAGTTGTAACTGATATGAATATCTGAGCTTAAAGCATGCAAGATGAATGTTTTTAGCATGCTGTGTGGTTACAGATAGATCGCTGTCCTTAGTAAAAGGACATACTGGTTATCTTGTATTCCATTGTAGCTCATGAACTTCTCCATCAAGTTGGGAGTGTTGTATGTTTTTATAGCACAAGTACAATAATACTCTGATCTTGATTGGACCCTTTGGGTATACTGAAAAACATGCATACCATAATTATATTGGGAAGGTCTTTTACTTCTGTTTACATGCATGTGACTTGTAAGGAGCATTCGCAAAAGCTTGCAAAGAAATGTGTATAAATGCACATCTGTTGCTTTTTTGTTGTTGTTACGTAATTCCATTTTGCTGTCGCAGCATTTCTGCAAGATATGAATGTGAAGAAATAGCCAGTATTTTTAAGCCATTTTAGCACAGAGGAGCTAACGAAATTTCTTTCAACTAGCAAAGCAATATTCAGAGGCGCTGGTGTCTGAACTCTAGTTTTGATCAATGCCTGGGCCCCTTTTTAAAAATTTTCAGTATTTGTTGAGTGCCACGAAAGTATGGAGCATTGTGGGAAAGGTTAGTATTCCGAAAACCAAATGCAACGTCTTTACCGATTACATTATTCTGCAGAGACCTTTGCGCAGTTCGTGAATGTGTACTGAACTAAATCCCAACACTGCATGCTCTGCTCGGAATTCAATATGCGTTGCTAGATTTTGGAAGCTTTGTAATGCTGCTTTAAGAGAGAGCTTCACATATGCTTCTTGATATTTTTTATGTTTATAAAAATTAAAATAAATCTTGTTAATTGAATGGCCCTTCCTTCTATCTTATATTAATTCACTAGTACATCTCTTAAAGAGAAGTTAATGAAAGAAATACCATCTCTGAATGTTGCAGACACATGAGGTATTAGGGACAGTTCTTTAGCCCAGCAGATGAGATATACCCTACAGGTGTTTATAGTGGGACAAGTGGATTCTTCCTTTGGTTTTCTTCTTCTGCACTTGTATGTATTAAGTAGGTAAAAGTTTGAACAGAGTATTTCTCATGTGGTGAATACTGATATTGGTTAGTTTCAGCTAGGTCAGTTTGTCTCCTTACGCAGGTGCTCTTTGTGTTTCTTATCTTCTGTTCTTTACTCTTGCAGCTAAACCTGTAATGTTGGCTTATTCACAACAAACTATTATGTGCATTTGCAAGATCTATCCTCTTCTTACAAACTGAATATCAATGGTTTGAGCTAAGCCCCCAAAAATGGGGGAATGGGTGAAAATTGGAGAAGATTGAGTATCTTGCCCATTACAGATGTCAGTATGGTCCAGGAAGAGAGCAGAGTGTTAAAATGTCTTTCACAGTGAGACAAACCTCCTCCAAACCTGTGAGTTAATCTATACTGTACTGGAAATTTTCTGCAATCAGAACTTGCGGAGGAATTGTAATGGCTTCAGAATGTTACTTCTTGTCTTCAAATCTCTTGACTGCTTTGAATTGCCTTGCTTCTCCTTTGATCAGAATGATCTGCAGGTCTTCAGACTCTTGCAAGGTCGCTGTCATATACAAGCATTCTTTTGGGGAAGAAAGCACACTCTTGACATTTGTAATGTTAGCCAGAAAATATGCTTCAGGTTGCAATTTAGGTTTTTAAGAAAAACTGAAGCCTGACCTGACTGTTTACTTTCTATGTGGCATACGCCTGGCCCGGAGTTACGGCTTGGAAGGGCTTAGATGATTATTACCCAGACTGCCAAGTTTTAGCAGTGATGGGCTGGCTTTTAAAGCGAGGGCAATGGGATTCTGAGTGCTGTAATCAATGTAGCTCAGATGATTCTTGTTCTTATTGAACCCAGTTCCTGTATCACAGTTGGAAAATGAGTATACTGCAGGAGAAAAGAGCTGGCCTTTAAGAGATGTAATGCATCTTTAAAAGATTTTGGAAACGCATTAGTACTTTGCTTATCTTGCGGGAGATTGGTCCCAGCTATAATGACAGAAGTGAGCTTACTGTGACGTCTGGCTCCTAGACGTGGTTAGGCTGCTGACATTTAGCAGTTCTGACTCAGTTTATTTCACCAGAATAATGAATGTATCGAGACATTGGCTGTTCTAAAATGAGTCCTTAAAAAATATCAAGTAGTGTAATTTTGGATGCATTGACCAGAATCACAATGCACTAGAGTTTTTGGATCTACAACCTATTTTGTCCCATTGGCTCTGAAACACATGTGTTTGCAAAGGAAGGGTGTGTGTTAACTGACAAGGAATTCTGTCCTGTGTGTTCATTTGTTACTTTAATTGTTAACTTCATCTACTTTTTGATGTCTGCCATTGGAACAATCACTCCAGGAGTCCTGTTTGAGTTATCAGATCCTCACCATGCCTCCTGCCCATTCCTGAGCTGCTGCTTCACTGACAACAGTTTTGGCAGAGTCAGAGAATCACTTTAAAAAAAAAAAAAAAGTTCATTGTATTTTTTTTGACTGTGTTACAGCGGCGAGTGGAGCAGCCGCTGTATGGGGTAGACGGCAGCACAGCAAAGGAACCGCAGGAGGAACACTCTGCTCTGCCAACGCTGATGTCGGTGATGCTGGCGAAACAGCGGCTAGAGAATGAGCAGCTGGCACAGAGGGGAGGTGGCCTCTGTTTTACTTTTGTCTCGGTGAGCAGCTCTGAAAAGATTTGAATCCTAAGGGATGTTTCTAGTTAAGGGATGGGGAATTTGAAGCTTTTCTGCTCAAAGACAGTGGTTCTAGTGCAGCCTGGTTTATTGATGACCAAGTCTACCATTTTCTGGTAAGTTCCTCTTCCTTGTGAAGAGTTGTAGGTCCCAGGCTTTGCTTGTTTAATGAAATGATGTGACTTTTAATGACTCAAAATCTTATGTAGATCAAAATAATAGGCTACAAGAGGCTAATCTGATAGATGCAAAAAAGCAAAAGAACAAAGTAGAGTCTTGCTGTGAGAGGTGTTTGTTTTAGCCTTGCTTAATCTCAGCTGACATGAATTATATCAGGCTTTTAAAAGCTTTGTCTTTTAGCAGGTTGGGCCAGGCTTCTTGAAAGAAACTGACTCTCTTGTTTTACTGAACTAAATCTCTAGAGCATTCTTAAACCTTAACATGAAAGTATGGTACCCAGGCTAGGCTGCACCTCCCATGTGAATAAAGATAAGTGTATCTGCATGGGCACTAGTGATCATGCTGAGGAGCATATAACAATACCCTAACTTTCTTTTACAGGCCCAGCAAGGCAGCCCATCTTCTACCGGATCAGGGAACACTGAGCATTCCTGCACTTCCCAAAAACAGATTTCCATCCAGCACAAACAGTCACAGGTATAGCTCACTAGACGATACATCTCTTGGATATGAGATTGAAGCTTGATGCAGATTGTCTTCCATGCCAGAGGGTGCCACTTGTAGTAGACATAATGTTTCTAGTGAAAAGAGCCAATAGTCCCAACTCAGTCTGTAACTACTGATTGAAGTGAATCACTCTGAACTTTGTTCCTTATCCTGTAAAGGATGCTTTCAGTTGCTGCTACTGGAGTTTGTCCAGTCTGTTACCGAGGCTTTTCTGTGTCAATACTGTGGACAGTTCTTCAGCTGTGTGCGAATGTGCTGAGGAAAGGAGCACCTTAGCTCTGTCTGCTTCAGTTCTGTTGTATCCTGAATGTTCTTCCTCTCTCTGTAAGTGAAGATGTGAAGGAAACCTGAGTGATAGTTGTGAATGCCTCTATTCAAGCACTGGGTCATGGGTGCGTCAACACTGCTTACAGTACAAATATCCACAGTCTATCTGGAAGTCCTTTGACCTCTGCGGAGTACACCCATGGAATAGTTTGTCCTGTCAAGGAGGAACGTGATGTATTCCTGACAGTGCTTCTCAGCAGCTTCACTGACCTGGACTCAAGAAGAGGAGTAGCTCTTTTGACCGTACTGCTGTCTTTTTGGTGCCTTTTCAATTTTTAAGATTCTTCTTGTGGCTTTATGGCAAGATTTACTTTTAGCTGTGTCATCTTCTTCTGTTGCTTGTAAGGATGTTCAGCTTTATTTGCAATGCACCTTGCTTATTTCTTCTCCAAGCCTGCTTTTAATCTTCTTTTGATTTTCATCTCTGATGTCCCTGTGACTGACCCTTCCCTTGAGTGATTTTTAAACAATCAGTTTTGTGTCAATCATTTTCTCACATCGGTGTGTGTCAGAGATGATTTTAGTGCTGGGGGAAGTTCATTCTCCATTTCCCCAGCAGGTGGTACAAGTTCTTTGTGCATGAAGAAGAGCAGTTCTACCTCTGGGAATACTTACTAGCCTAAGTCTCTGAGCTGTTGTTACTAGGGTCACATTTGTTGTCTGTATTGTTAAAATGCTGGTCTGTGAAGATCCCTGTTTCTTGCTACTGCATGGAGAATTCTTGTGTGAGAATGATGCTATAACTCAAGAAACTGCCAGAGATATCTTTCAATCTTTGCTGTCACAATACCCATGCTTAAAATAGTGGTCTCACCTGCAATGAGCAAGATGTTTTTATTCTTTTCTGTGCTTAACATGGTCCATCTTCTTTGAAAAGGGCAAGACGTTACCTGAGTGTGCTTTCTGCCAATGCTCAGTTTCATGATATTCTCCAGAGGTCTAGATGTAGCATACACTTCAGGCAAAGAATCCAGGAAGATGCTTGGCTGCGTGATGAGGATATGTATACATTCTTGTTTTTCCCTTCCAAACATGTTTGGAGTTGATAGGTTAAAAAAAAAAAATAATCTTCAGTGATTTCCAGTTTGAATCACTTCTGGCAATGACAAAAGCAAGTCAGCATGAGCATGATTTTCTTAGCATTTTCAGTCAGTGCTAGGGCCCTCCAAGTGCTCTGAGGCAAGGTGAGTTGTGATGAAGTCTCATGTGAGAGCATGCATCCTGAAACATGACTTCATCTGACACAGTGGAAGCATGTCTGTGCATTTGGCAAAATGACATAAGTCACTTAAGAAACTTTCTGCTGCTTAGGCGAATGGATGCAGCATAGGTTTTCAAGAGACAGCCTTCTTGTTGCCTTCAGTGACAAAGGCTTTTGTCACACATGCTTCCTGCAGGCTGTCAGGAAGTGTAAACTAAGTTAAGGCAGAAGTGAGGTGACCTGCCCAGGCCTCCTCTTTGTCTTTTGGGATTTAGGCTCATCTTGCTTGATGTGCAATGCTGGCTGGTGTTCTTTTTGATCTTTCCCATACTGGGCATATGTAGAGAAGCAACAGTCAGCCAAGTTTGTCTCTTACTTCATGGTGTTGGCTTCCAGGCAAGCCTGAAATTTGGAGAACAGTTATATAACAACTCCACAGGTAAGTGTCTGCTAACTCTTCT
The DNA here is from genome assembly GCF_947461875.1 of Haliaeetus albicilla. NCBI lineage: Eukaryota > Metazoa > Chordata > Aves > Accipitriformes > Accipitridae > Haliaeetus > Haliaeetus albicilla. Next base: position 4,578,896 of record NC_091489.1, on the reverse strand, counting down.
CAGAACCAAGGTAGTTCTTGCTAGCCATAAATGTGAAATCTGTGTATGCAGTCATGGGGAGAGATTCCTTTGTGTTGACTTGGGTATTTTAGATGCTGTGTTCATGTACTTACTGACTTCTTCCCCTTTTCTTCTTTCTTCCCCACTCATTAATGAGAGTGCTGAGTTTGAAATATTCCCACTGCTAGAGAATGTAGTATATGTCTTTTGTCTTTTGTTCCTGGGTATGACTCTCACTTCATTGGTGAAGGTATTTGAGATGTGCTGCACCCCATAAAACTTTCCAAACAGGTTTCGCTCAAAAACTATAAAGCTTCTGTCCCTAGTGAGCACTAATACCTCAGTTTTTAGAAGCAAAGGCTTGCACCTAATATTCCTGCTGTCGATCTGTTATAATATTTTTAAAATGGAGACCTGTGTTTTCTGTCAAGACAACCTTAGAACCCACAGGTGTTGTCTTTTCTCTAGCAGGTGGTTGTCTGTGCCCATGAAAGATCTCATAAATTTGATATTCCAGCTGAGGGTTGGGATTTGGTGGGGTTTTTTTCCTAAGTGTTTTTCCTGTACAAGCTATGTTGCACTGCAGGAAAGGACAGTGAATATCAGAGACCACCAAGGAGTGGGCAGAACTCAAACTATAAAAACAAAATTTGCAGGACACAGAGGATAGATATTGTAGCCCTTTATGAGTTACCAGTTTGTGTTCTCCAGAGCAGCTTTGTGCTAGCTGACTGAATCTCCTATGCTGGAGGAGCCCACCATGCAATAAGAAAATGAAGAATGGAGAAAGTTCTTCCCCCGACTGCTAGGATGCAGGGGATCAGTTCCTCCTTCTTAGGCCTAACTGTTCAGAGGGGGTTACACTGTGATGTTACAAGCCGACTATCTGAAATATCATCTGTTTTTCTTAAATGTGGTTTATGGTGATTTTTTCCCTACAGTCTGACCTCACAATGGAAAAAATATCTGCACTAGAAAACAGTAAGAACTCTGACTTGGAGAAGAAGGAGGGGAGAATAGATGACTTGCTAAGAGTAAGTATTTAAACTGGGACAACTCTTCTAAAAGCTGCTATTTAAAGATACCTAGAATGCATGTGCCAGCGAGGCTGCAGAGCAGGATTTTGTATACCATTTGTAGAACCAACACTCGCAGGGTAAAACAAATCTGGTCATCCCTTACTTGCAAGATAATTGTCTGGCTTGTAGATACTCTGTTTGGGCCTGCTTGAATCCACAAGCAGTATAGCAATGAGTGTGGCTATACAGTGCAGAGTCATCATAGCTCAGCAGTGTTGTTGGCCTTTCTTTGATCTGTTGCACACTTGCGTATTTTGCTAGCTAACCTAATGTTTCTCTGCAGAATTACTCCCCTCTTCTAAGTACTGAGGAGCTGACTCTGCTTTTTGTTTAGCAGCGTGTTCAGTAGCCTCTCAGTAGACTGGGAAGTTGTATTCTGAAATGCTCACTCATGAGAGTCTGTGACATGTACAGAGATGAGGAGAACATTTTTTGGTCAAACCGAAAGAATAAAGCTTCTCTTAACCCATTAGTATTCTTCAGTAAAAGATAAATACCTTTAAATCAAGGATCTTGTCTTAATGGAGGAGTTCTAATTGATTTAGCTTTCATCAGCTGGAGAGGCATCTCTTGTGAAGTGTTGAAAAGGATTAGAAAACACATTAAAGGCAGAAGAGGGAAGGCTCTCTGTGTGTGTCTGGTCTCAGCACCTAAAAGAGCTATAACAAGCTCATAGAGACATTCACAGGGGGATGTGAGTTTGTGGAAAACAATCCATGAAGCAGGAAATAGATATTTTTATTTATTTATTTATTTATTACCATTTGCTGTTTAATCAGAAGCCAGTCTATTGGTTGGAAGGGGGATGGTTAAATTTAACTTTTTATCAATGAAAATGGTTGCACATAAAATCGAGAATGCAAAGGGAGTTACCCCATCCTTTTCCTCTGCCAGTATTGTGGCTAAAGAGGGAGGATAGTCCAGGGATGACTAAGCTATTTTGAGACTTAGTAGCTGTGACAGTCTTAAATGTTTAAAAAAACAAAAATAAAAAAATCCTTGCACTTGTGTTTAGTCTCTTTGTACCTTAGTTCCTTATATGTAAACCAGGATGATAGCACTCTCCTGTTCTAGAGGGATAATAAGATTTGAGTGGGTTAAAAATTGAAGAGCTTGGCTTGGATGTTTTGCTAAGAGGAACCTAGTCTTTTTTTCTTATCCTGCTGGTTTGCTTTCTTTAATCTGATGCCTAGAGCTAGCTGGAGAAACTTCTTCCTCAGTGATGCTTAGTTTGGCTCTTTGAGTGATTTAAAGTCAAAGGCTTTTCTCTTCTGTTCACTTTTAGGCCAACTGCGATTTGAGACGGCAGATAGATGAACAGCAAAAGATGCTGGAGAAGTACAAGGAGCGGTTGAATAGATGTGTAACGATGAGCAAGAAGCTTCTTATAGAAAAGGTGAGCAGGGGACTTACCACATCTCTGCAGTCACAGTTCGTGTCCTTGAAAACTTTTCTATCTTCTTTTGAGCAGTGAAAAGCTGCTCCTATTGCTTTAGTGATAAAAGGCAACTAGAATTCTGTCTTGAATTATTTCTCTGCAAATAGGAATGTAATCCTAAGACTGAAGTGGTTCAGAATATTTTGGTTTGGTTACTTTCCACAGTCTCAAAGAGTGGTCTCCCTTGCTTAAGTGAAATAGTCAGCTCTAAATGCAGTAGGCATTACTTGATTTGGAAACTCATACACCTGAAAAGCAACATTGTCCAGCTCTGGCAATACAGGAGCAATATCCCATTGTGCAGTGAAACTGCCAGATACACTCTGTGACATGGGCAAGTGATTTAGACCTTTCCTTCTTTCAGATGGCAAAGTTGGGGATCGGTGCTTCGTATAACACTCAAAACAACACATTAAAGACACTGGGGAAAGTGCCAGGCTGCTGTTTACTAGCATCCAGCCTGCTTTGGTGTTGAAAGATTTCCAGATTTCCTGATGGTTAAACAATGTGGGGGTTTGATTGCTCTTTCACCTGTTGGCCAATTACATGTATTGTTTGTGGGCACTGGATGGGCAAAACTACCAGGGTGCTGGCCAGTACATGCAGTCTGTTTGAGTTGATTTTGTCACAGAGCTGATTGTTCTTGGCTGAATGGGACTCCTCTTTCTGGGAGGATTTGTAACTCTGGGCTAGGTGCTAGGTAGACCTGGCATTCAGGTTGGTGGTTTGTAGCTCCAAGGAGGAGCTTTGCTGGTTCATCTTTAATCCTAACTGAAACTTTGCTGCTCTCGTCTCAGGCCTTGGAAATTTTCTCTCAGTTACCGGAAACGCTCTGTGACAGACACCACCACCAGTTTTTATGCATGTTGGTGACCCAGCTGAGATTGTGTCACTTCTGGGAGTGGTGCGAGTCTAGGAGTGAACTGGCTGATTGCTGTACCTTAGTCTTAACAGTGATTCAAGGTGCACTTTCTTCCTTCATCTCCTGTTTGTGTGAATAAGGGCCTGATCAGAGGCACATCTGGAGTCTAGCTAAGTTACCGATTCAAAGGGGTAGTTTTAATCCTACTGCTAGACTGATTTCAACTGATCATAGAATGGGTTAGCTGCCCAAGCAGTAATGGGGAAGGAAAGGTGAGGCTGAAAAGTCACAAAGGAGGCAGTCAAACAAATGCCTGTCAGATCAGTGTGAAGCACCAGCAGTAATTTGATCAATGATTTTCAGCTGGGTTTCAGATAAGCAGGACTGAAACAATGGAAAGTGGTAAGAATTGGTAGTGATTTAAAACACAGCACAGCTCTTAGCTGCTAATTTATGGCTTCTATTTTTACATGTGTTTTGTTTTGTTTTCAGTCAAAACAGGAGAAGATGGCATGCAGAGATAAGAGCATGCAGGATCGATTGAGGCTAGGTCACTTCACTACGGTGCGGCACGGGGCGTCTTTCACCGAGCAGTGGACAGATGGCTATGCCTTCCAGAACCTCATCAAGTGAGGACAGAGTTGTCTTTAACTTCAGAGGCAGAGACGGAAAAACTAAGCAGTTGTGTGTGATGTCTTGCATGTCAAAATGTGAGAATGATGTGACTGATGCATGAAAGGATCAGATAGGAACTCAGCTACTGACAATGGGGAATGTTTTTGCACTGAAGTGAGAAATACGTTTCCACTTAAACCTCCAGAGACTTGAACTGGAATCAAATTCTTTGAGTTGACCTCTGGGTTGGAAAGCAGTAGGCTGCCCTGTTGGGTATTCTTAGTGCACCTACTTGGCTGTGCAATGCTTAGGGTGAAGGGGTGGACCAGATTCTCACACTTATTGTGAGTCAATCAATTTGATTTTCATACTTGCATGTATTAGTCAAGGAAGGCTAATTAGCTGGTTTTTTTTTTTTTTTTTTTTAAGTGGAAAGTAGAGAAGCTTAAAAGAAAATCCATACTATTTAACTTTTTTTGCCTCCTGGTAACAGTGATCAAAGAGGCTGCAGAAACCTGGAAATGAAGATCAGAGACCCTTTTATGCAAGATGTTAATGGAAATATCCAGTCAATTCCCACCTGGCCTAGACCTTTAAGTAGGACTTGGCAAATTAATTGCAGTAGAGAACACTATGTTTGATCCTTTAAAATCATATCACTTCTCTGTAGTCTGATAGGGAGGTGCAGCTCTCGTTAGGCACAGATTAAGGAGTTTATAATTCTTCCTTAGTTCGTGCTGTAAGACATGGAAGAAATACTTCTGGAATATTTACCTGCAGTCTCAGTCTCTTTTAAAAAGTGAATTAAGTATGTAAATGCTCAAATCATTTAGTCTTGAAATTTCAAGAGTGCTTTTATCCCTGTAAAATGTTTTAAGCTGGTCTTTTTATCTTGGAGGAGAGACTGTTTTCTTAGTGAAATTGGGAATGGTGTTGGTTATGTTTCAGAGAACTAAGGATAGTTTAACTGTACCCTTGAAGTATAAGGATACTTTCTCAGACAGCGCCAGACTTCAGAATAGTTTTAACAGGAAAGTCTGAGATTTAGAACAGAGCCTTCTAGGAAAAAGTGTGTGGAAAGTTAGTGACTTACCATGGATCGCTGGGTTTTCCATGAAGTTAGCGACTCCTTGGTTTTGGATATCCTCTGCATGAATAAAACCTTTCACTTACTGAAAGGTTTCTGTAGGCCAGGAAAAGAATCCCCTTTTATGTAAAAGTACCTTTAAAAATCTGAGTCATAATATTTGGCACATCCCCCTTTTCTGTACAAAAATATTTTGTTACTAATCTTACAAGTACAACTGATTTGAAATTCATTGCTCCAATCTGTTAAGAACAGATGCTGAAGACAACCAAGTACCTACCATTAGTTATCTGCTTCATGTTTTTTCTACTCTCTGCTTTCCAGGCAACAGGAAAGGATAAATTCCCAGCGGGAAGAAATAGAAAGACAACGAAAAATGTTAGCAAAACGGAAGCCGCCTGCAATGGGACAGACCCCTCCAGCAAGCAATGAGCAGAAGCAGCGCAAGAACAAGACCAATGGAGCAGAAAATGAAACGTAGGTTACGTGGCCTTCTTGGTGCATTGCAAAGCTGCATGCTTTGATTAGAGCACAAAATATCTACTGGGAAATGGAATCTTGCCCTTGCCTCTAGGCTTCACTCCATGCACAAATGAATATTGTGGAATAAGCCTGGCATTCAGCAACATCTGGCTGCAGTTCTAAATAGTTTTCATTGGAGTAAAACAAGGATCATTGCCGAGTCCAAACTTTGTATGAGCTTAACTTTTTTTTTTAATGCAGTAACTTTTTCAGTATTCCTGTTGCGTCAAGTTTGAAAAGTGATGTCTGTCTTACTTCAGAATTGATTTAAGTATCACTGTATGATATGTGGTGCTGTTTTTTTACGGAAGAAAAAATTGTATGCATTTAGAAGCCTTTATTTCCGTGTACTTTCTGGTGAGGCTTTTCAAACAATTGATTTGGTATACTGAAGAAAAAAATGTTCTCTGTAAAGACTGCATTAAGCATTGACCTGTATCCCCAAAGCAGTCCTTCGCAGATACCCGAGTCAGGGAAATTGAAAGGTAGTTGAAGTGCTACTCTTTCTTCTTACAGAAGATTCCCCCCGACCACCTCTTTTGACGTTACTGATGCTCTAAGGGTCCCAGTGTTCTTAGAGAGGAAAGCTGTGTCTCACAAATTTAGAACATTATTTTTTTGGAAGTTTCTGTGAGTTGGAAATACGTTAAGTCTTGATTTTATTGCTGTTGGCTAGTATCATAACTCTCAATGACACTTTTCTTTTTGCACTACTAAATCTCTTGGGCATGACTTGACCTCAAAGTTCCTGGAGCCCTTTGAATTCTTGGTCTTGATCTTTAAAAGTGCATATGAAGCAAAAGCTCCCACTGCCTTTTGCAGTCACAGCAGAGATGGCACATGACTGGGTGAATCGTGATATTCAGGGTACTCTCAGCCACCAGGGTGGTGCCCCCAAATAGGATGCTGGTGCCTGCAGATCAGATGTACTGTATTGGAGGGCACTGTGTGCTTTCTGCAAATAAGTAGCTTGAATAGAGACATTAACCCCACGTTCCGGCCAAATGAGCTTGAAAAAAAAAAAAAAAAAATTCTAAAGCCATCCTTTTGCACTGCAGCGTTTGAGTTGGGAGAAGTAAATTGAATGGCTGTGCATGGATATTTTGAAGTGTTGCTGTTCCTTGTGGTAACCTTTCACTTCTAAGGGACAGGATGACGCTTTCCCCACTTCTGTAAGGATGTTTTTCTCGGCAGACTGGTGCAGCTGTAGTGTGGCTTATTCTGCAGACATGGCAGCACAGGTCTTGATGTGCCTGGAAATCATGATAATGTCTGTGATACATAGTGAGCTTCTGTCTATGTTGTGAGCCTGCCTTGACGTAATCTAGCTTTACCTGGGTTTGCTAGTAAGTGTTTTTGTGCTACCAGGTCATTTTCGCTGTGTTTCTTGCTGGTTTATCATTCTTTGCTGATATATTTCAGGGTTTTATCATCGTGGCATTCTTGATAAAAGCTGCTTGCCAGTGTATGTATGTAGTTCATGTGGAGTGTTTTAGCTTATGAAAACATTGTTTTTGCAAGTCAGCTGAAGCAACTGTACGGTCTGGCTACTTGCTTAATCATTAGTTATCCTGTAAATGCGTTTGTTGGACTGATGTGTATCAGGTACAAAATTTTCTGATTTTTGGAGGGAGGTTTTTTTCATGTGGAATTCTTACACAGGTGGTCTTCTAGGCAAGTTGAATATAAATGTTTCTGAAAGTTGAATAAGAAGTGGACAGCCAAATTCCTTCATTTGGGTTTTGGTTCCTCTTTGGATCATGGTTGTTGCTGTGTATTAAAAAGGAGAGAAAAGTCCCATGATGCAGATTTAAACATGCACTCTACTGAAACTAGTTTCTAGCCTGTGAATGAGAAAAAGATTTTCATTCAGGAAGATTAATCTGCTGGGGCTTTCTGAGGTTTGTTAGGGCAGCTTGGGCAATCTTAGAGTCTTCAGCTGCACTAGAAGTAGTGTATTTCAAGCATGTTTCTGTGAAACAGGGCAGTGTTTGTCTTAGAGCCTCCTTGATTTTGTAATACTTGCTTCTAACAGGCAGCTATTTTGGGCAATGTTAGCCTGGTGGTACTCATTACATCTCTTGCTTAATGAGTAGACTGTTGGTGTTTAGCCCTGTATTTCATTAGTGCACAAGAATATGTGGAAAGCTTGTTGCTGGTTTATTCAGTTGTCTTTCTATTCCTTAACACAGCAACACCAACCAAAGACCTAAACTTTTGGGATGGTCTTTTAGATTAGCTGAATCTGAACAAAATTCAGGCTGTCGGGGGAAGAGTGGGGGAGTGTGTGTGAATTAGCATGCTTTTATACGAAATGAGACAACATGTAAACATTTGTAGTACCTGCTGTGTTTTGTATGTATCTTTAATTTGTAATAAGCGGTTCCTTACGGTTGAGATTCTTTCAAAGGGAACTTGACTTGTGAGTTTTGCATTAAATTTATCAGCTAACAACTGCTTTAGCACTTACTTCAACTATGTGGACCCCACTGCATTGTCAGCAGTGGAGAGAAGTTGGGGCATTTCAAGATGAGGACTTAATCAGCTGAATACTATCTCCTTTCAATTTACTGTACAGTGAGCCAAGGTCCCACGGTCCTGCACAGATGAAGGATTCAGTCCCCTCTTGAAACTAGTTGTAGTATTGATGCTGTGGAGACCTCATACACTAATCTTTGTACTAAGTACTATGCAGAGCATAACTGCTGCAACAGGAATACTCCTGAGATACGCTTTGAATTCAATTTAGGTTCAAAAAACATATTTCTCTGCTGTCACATGCATGTCTTGTTTACAAAGTAAACAGATGCAGTTGATTCGGGCTTCATAGCTTTCTGGTCACATGCGTGATGCTTTTACCAAACTCCTTGTTGGTAGTAGTGAGAAAAGTAATACAGCGATTCATTTTTCTAACCTTTTCTCAGCACTTTATTACATTTCACGAGTGATGGGTTCTGTCATTATTTTAGTGTAAGGCTGTGCTTTGCCTCTGTCCTACATGGCACACTTTAGCTATAAAGGACATGGAAAACATTGTGAAACTTTTTTTGACCAGCCACCTAGGATGGAAACTTTGCATGTCATTTACCATCAATAAAATGGGGATTATTCCCCTTATCCTGTTGCTTCTCATAACTGCGCATATCGTCGAAGATACAGTAAGGTGAAGTAAATTTCCCAAGGTTTCCCTGGAAGCCACTCTGCAGAGCCTGAAACAGTTCTGAATCCCAGGTCATTGCTCTGTTTGTAGTAGCTCTGTGGCCAGGTGTACTACTAGTCCCAGAGTGAATAGCTGGGTTGAATTATCCAGCTTTTATTACAAAGAAAAATTTGAAAACAAGTCACTAAAGCAAACTTTAAATGGAAAAATAAGATGTGGAATACTTGTGCTTCAGTGTTCCATATTTAGATTAGGGTTTAGCTTTCTTTGTTAGAAGTCAGTCACTAGCCTAAATGGGTGTTATTAGGGACTTGGATTTAAAATTAATACGTGCTTTATCAAGGTTTAAGCTTTTGGTCTCCTTTAGACTGATTATTAAAAAAAAAAAAAAAATAGATTGCAGAGTTTACCTAAAAAATTTCCTGCCAGCTGTTGACATACTCTGTGTAGTTGTCACTTCCACTGGCGATGTGTATTCTACAGACTGTTCACTTTATCACATGTTGAAACTTAATGCATTGGATCTGTCTCTTCTATGCAGGTTAACATTAGCAGAATATCACGAACAGGAAGAAATCTTCAAACTCCGACTAGGTCATCTTAAAAAGGTGAGAACTAACTGCAAAAAAGGCTTTTAGGTAGGTTTTTGATTCGGTGTTCTATGAACAATAGCATCTCTGTAGAGGTCACTACTGTTTGTTTGAATTGAGAGGGTTTTGTTGCTTAAAGTATGGCCAGGATTTTGTAACAATTTTTTTCCAAGGCAGTGGTATTCAGGAAGGATGCTCTTCGCTTCAATAAGTAGATTTCTTTGTCCTTACAGTTATGATTTCATGCAGGGAGTTCCACTGTTTTGATGCATCTTATTCTGTCACTATGACCTGCTTAGTGCTGGGCTCTGTACATGTCTAATATGGGGGAATGTGAAGGAATGGACCAAAGGAAGAAAATGACAAGAACACAACAAAAACTGCAACCATCATTGACTTTCCTATTTCTTTGAAGTATCAAGTAACCAGCATTATCAGTAACAGTCCAATAAAATCTCTTGGGCTTTTAGAAACTAGTACTGTTCAGGTAGTTGTAATGCACATTTGCTTTCAAATACATTGGCTTCAGTAGGAACTGTACCTGCAAGTGAGATTATATTTAGATAAGCTGTTGGTTACCTTTAAAGATAATAGTGTTTGCAAAAACTTATAAATAAGTTTTCTGGGACGCTTCAGCAGATGAAGTACTGAAAAAAAAATAGACGTCTTCTGCCATTTCCTGGTTAGCTGTGATCTCTGCTAAGGCCAAAGAGTTGTCTTTCCCCAACGAAACAAAGAGGAAGCATGCAAATGCATTGCGGGAGTCCCCCTTCTTTTCTCAGATGGTGCCTGAGCTCTACGCTTAGTTTTTCCCTGTAACCTTGACACACAAGTTGAATGCAAGGCCTCATTAATGCTACTGTACTCCTTGTTATTTTCAGTGGGAAGGGAAAGTTAATGCATGCGTGGAATCTGCTGGCACTCTGCCCATTGTGTTTTATTGACCTGTGAGCAAAGATAAGTGATATGGGCACGAGTATGCTAAAGGCATGCTTGCTCTACAGCTTCCGCATTGCTAGAGTGGATTAATTGCAGGTCCATCTATGCTGGCATGTAGTATGCCAGCCTGGAACAGAGGAATCCATTTGGAAATGGACCTTAATGGAAAATGAAGTAATGTTCTGGGATCGTGGCATTGTCTGAAGCTGTGCTTATCCTTCTCCACTTTTGGAAACTGGCTCATTCTTTATGCCTAAAAATAGAACAAGTTGAGAAGGGAAGGAACAGAGTCACAAGGCAAATGGGTAACTATGTCCCTTGAGTCATATATACCAAATAATACTGCTCAAGGCGCACGTTTTACTTGAGGTTTGCAGCCCTGTCCACAGCAATGTGAATTCTAGTGTCGTGTTTGAGGGCACTTAGAACTTCCAACTCTACGAACAGCCTATCAGAACTTCCACATGGCACTAAGTTACGCTCTGACCTGTTCTACCACTTACTGCTAATAGGACCCAATGTTGTTCTTTCACATTCTTCATCCTCTTTGGATGCTGCCCCATCGCCATGTGACATCATGACATCCCTGTTCCTTACTTCTGAGGGCTTTCCTCTTTCTCTTGTCCCAGCAGAGGCTGAGTTCCTACAAAAACAGCTGCATAGCACTTAAATCAGGGAAGGAGCAGGACCAGAGGAACAACTCTTCTTAATTACAGAAAATGTAAAAACAAGAAGGCATAAAGATATGTCTGCTTCTGTCTGTGTGTAGGTTTAAACAAAACTGCTGAGTCAGTTTTCATGCCTGTCACCTTCCACCTGACTCTTAGTTGACTATGACCGTCTCTCTAATCTCCCAAACAAGTTATTTACCATTAACTTCTTCACAAGTGGAATTACATTTGTGTTTCTGTAAATCAGGCAGAAATGCTAACTGCATTATCTTACAGAGTGTTGTGTTTTCCTTTTGGTTTTCCCTTGTGCAGGAAGAAGCAGAGATCCAGGCAGAGTTGGAACGGCTAGAGAGAGTTAGAAATCTACATATCAGGGAATTGAAAAGGATACACAATGAAGATAATTCACAGTAAGCACATGGGATTCAGGGACAAGAACGTATAACAATTTTTTTTGTTTGTCCCCTTCATAATGGAAAACACTTAATCTTTTTTAAATTGGTGTTAAAACTTAATATGTCACCTGATTGGGGGGTAGCACAGCGATATAACTTGAAGTTCATGTAAGACAAAGGCTTCCAAGTGCATCAAGGTACCATTATGTAGTCTTTCATCAGTGCAAAGTGATCAAATAGTATCAAATCTGTCAGTTGTTAACACAGTTTTAATATTTTTCTGTCTTAATGTAAAAATGTTGTTTCTAAGCTGTGTAGTAGCTGTAACTTATTGTGCAGTAGATTGCAGTATTTCTGCCAGTGTTCTTAAACTGTGTCTTTCTTGCCAGATTTAAAGACCATCCAACGCTAAATGATAGATATTTGTTGCTACATCTTCTGGGTAGAGGCGGCTTCAGTGAAGTATATAAGGTAAATTTGAAGTGGCAGTCTGTGGTGTAATCTGAATCTGCAGTGAAATATTGCAGTAAGCAGAATTTTTACACTTGTTTTCTCAACACTGTGTGTGGTTGTGGAGGGAAGAAGGGAGGACAAAGCACATGTTGCATCTGGCTTGTGTTAGACAGCAGGCTTGAGACTTTTAGGTTCTGCCCTTGTCCTCAGAGGTCAGATTTCCTGCAAATGTATGTTTCAAGAAAATATTGCACCAAGTCTGCAAGTTTTGTCAGGACAGAGAAGCAAACCACTTGTTTCTTCAAGTGCTACACACAAATACCTTAAATAGTGAAGTTTTATTGAGTATGGCTTAGCAAGTCTGAATGTCACCATAAATAAGAGAAAATAGCTCCAATAATAAGAGCAAAGCCTTCATTTCCTGGGGGATAGAAGGCTTTTTTCTTGTGTCTTCATTTTACACTCTGAAGTAGCAGACTTAGTGGTGCATGTATAGTCTTGGGACTTCCTTGGAACTGAGGATCATTTGTGTGTCAGCAGTCTTGCATGGCCAAGACCTGTGATACTTTGGTGCTTGCTATTTGACTATTATGCTTAAAGCCTTTCCAGTTCTAAGTATTCCCCATATGTACCCAGTAGTTCCTATTTCATGTTGAATTTGGCTAGAATGAAGATAACTATGCCAATGCAAATATTGGAAACTTCACGGTAATTTATTATTTTGATGCAATACAATAATAGATATCTAAACCAGGGGGGTCTGGACTGCTCAGGTAGTGAAAAAAAGTGTGATCTGCGTGTAAGTACTCTGAATGGCTCTTTGGAGCCTTTGCTGACTAAGTAGAAAGCCTTGGCTCCACAGATGAAAGCAAGAGGGTATGAATGCTTTATACCTGACTGCACTTAAGAGTTGTAACTATGTTATTAAAACGAAGAAATGCTTAGCCCTTCTTCTCCAGGGTCTTGGCCAATCTATTGAGCATTAGGAGTTAAGCATACAACTTTTGAGATGGTCACAGTTTATCCTTGTCTGCTTACAATAAAATTTTGCCCCGTCTTATAAATTATTAGCTATTGCTGCTCTCGGAGAAGGTAAGAAATTTCTGCATTTCTCCAAGAGCACAGTTGCAGTGTCCATTCTTTAAAGACTGCCTAAATAGCAAGAAACACGAGGGAAAAATGCGGCACAAGATTTATGCAGTTCTGCCATTGAATTCTCCAGCTTCTAAATAAGCTGAAAATTATGCTCCAAGATGGAGAGCTGAGCTACCAGTGTGAAACTACATATTGAAAATCTTCTGTATGTTTTGTTTGTGTGTTTTTTGGGTTTAGGGTTGTTTTTTTAACTGAGTGTAGAAAATGAGTTAGGTGGCTTGGGGGAATAATGGCAAGGTCTTTCCCAGTGTGATTAACTCTCTAATTTGGCCTTTCTGATCCCATTGTAGCTCTGGTGGTAAAATGTCAGAATAAATGCGGCATTAGTTAGAGCCCATGGGGAAGGTCAGATCAAAGCACAGAATATTCAATTGTTTTCAGAGTTGCTTGGTTTCATTAGTGAAACTAATTACATCAAAATGTGGGTTTGCTCTTCACTCAGTATGTTGTAATGCTTATTTCCTGGGTGGGGATACTGGTTTGCTAGAGCTTGTCTGCTTTTGCAGTATTAACTTGAAGTTGTGATTCCTACTGATTTTCAGCTCTTCTCTCTGCAGGCATTTGATTTAACAGAACAGAGGTATGTAGCTGTGAAAATACACCAGTTAAATAAAAACTGGAGAGATGAGAAGAAAGAAAACTATCACAAGTAAGTAAGGCTCTAAAGCAGCCAGCCATGTTTCCATACTCCTCCTGTGTTTGGTTATCCAGTGCCTGCAAACAGGCTGCCATTTTTTTTCCTGTGTTTTGCCACACTTCCAAAGCCACTCTCTGTCCCAGTAGCTACTTGCAAAAGTTATGGTCAAGTTAGAAATGTTTTAAATGTGTGCACGCGCACACACACACACACATGGTTTTGTATAAGCACTACAGCACAAAGTTTTAAAGCACCAGTAGTGCTCTATGAAGAAAGTGGCTTCTCTTATCTGAAATGTCTAAGCTCTGCTTTTGTGGGAAACAGCTGTTCATGCCCATCTTCCAGGTACACACCTGCATTGTGCTCCCTGAAAGCCTTCCCCTTCTCTTTGTTTCCTAGAATACTTAATCCTTTCACAGATGATTAGGACTATACCTATGTCATGGCCTAGAAGGGAGGTATAAGAAGCCTTTTCTTGTTGGTAACACTTGCTCCCTAATGCCATGGATTAGATAAGCTCTGCAGAATGACGGCCAAGCCTTCTCGACAGAGCTCCAAAGATAAAGCTGTGATATTAATTCCCCAACGTGTCACTGGGACAAACTAAGCTGAATTTGAAGCCTGGAAATTGGGCTGTTGAACATTATGGAGTTTTTCTAGAACTTGCTGATTTTTGTATTCAGCTATCTTGGATCCCTTAACTTTATTATGAGGTTATTCTATTTTGGCAAGCAGTACCATTAATCAAGATTAGTTATTTTGTAGTATTGCCAGCATTTGAGATGCACTCAGATTCTGTGGTTCTCAAGATCTGTACTGTGCTGTTCCTTGTTTGCTTGCCTTTTCTTAAGCTGTCTGAATAATGTGCATGGGTTTGATTGAAGTTGGACTGCTGTGTGGTATGTCTGGGTTCGCTATCTGCAGAACTTAGAATTAAGTCACTTGTATGACTAATGCTCAGACTTTCCTATTTTCAGACATGCGTGTAGAGAGTACAGAATTCACAAAGAACTGGATCATCCTCGAATAGTTAAGCTATATGACTACTTTTCGCTGGATACTGACTCGTAAGTTATGTTGCTGTGTCCTTTGACTTGGTTTGACCCATTCAGTACAAAGTATTTGGTCTCTTAAAACTTTACAGGAGAGTCTAGAGAATGTCCACACCAATGTGACAGACTGTGTTGCAGAGATCTGAGGCAGTTTCAACATACATTGGTTTTCTAGAGATGCTAGCTCACAAACCAGTATGCTGTATTATGTCAGATGTGGTGCTTTACTAGTAAATCCTACTCTTTGTTGGCCTGGGCAAATGCCCCAGCTGATAAGCTTTCCGCTTCTGGATCTACCACTTAATGGGGGATCTCTGACCTTTGTACTATTGAGCATTGAGGACTGTGCTCCTAGTAGCTTATTTTTAGAAAGGGATTAATAGGCTGGAGGACTCTTAATTTAATATATTGACCAAATAGGTGAGTCTTACAGACAAGCAATAACAAAGTGTTCTGGTTTCCATCAGGTGCCTTAATTACAACAACTACTGTTTTGTCTTCAGGTTTTGTACAGTGTTAGAATACTGTGAGGGAAATGATCTGGACTTCTACCTGAAACAGCACAAGTTAATGTCGGAGAAAGAGGCACGATCCATTATCATGCAGATTGTGAATGCTTTAAAATACTTAAATGAAATCAAACCTCCCATCATACACTATGACCTTAAACCAGGTATGTTGTGCTGCTAGCTGACGTGCTTAAAGATGCTAACTAAAGGTAATGGGTTATAAGTAACATGGGGAAGTTTACTTTGGTCAGACAGCAAAAAGGAGACAGGGTTGTCTGGGAAAACTAACTTGCAAGACGAAAAAAACTAAAATGTGTAGAACATGCTGTGAAAAGGATATTGTCTCCCAGAATTGCAACATAAAACAAGGAAGTAACGTTCCAGAAAAAGTAGCCTCCTTGTTCAGAATGAGCCCTTGAACCACCAAGTGTCTGTGTTTGGTTTCTTAATGTCCTGCTTGTATTCTGCTGTTGAGAGCTTCTGTTATTGCTTCATAAAGGTTCCCATAATTACTAGTGTGTTTCATGTTCCCATTCTTCTGGCTTATTCTTTCTGTAATCATCTGCCTGAAAATTTGGTGGCAGAAGCTAACCTGGAAGTGTTCAGTTTTTTGTATTGTGTGGCAGCTCGCAAAGCTGAGGACATACAGTCAAACTGCTCAGGTCTGCCTTTGGATTCAGTAGCATCTGCCATGTAGAAGGTTCTGTCTAAATGTTGTTGCAGATTTCTCTTTACCATTGGGCAGAGTAACGAGGGGAGAAATGGAAGTGTTCTCTTTTGGGGTGATGCATATTGGCTACATAGCTTTTTTCCCTAGTGCAGTAAAATTCAGCCATCTCTTTGGGCAGTTATCCCTGGCTTGTCTCCCTGTACTGATGGCACTTCATCAGCATTGTGTAACTGGTATGTGATGTGGTTTATTGCATCAGCATGAGGAATCTGTACGGGAGGTGGTGCTGTTGCACTAGTTCTAGTGACCCTGTTTCTTCCCCCAGCTGCCAACTGTTATCATGTTGTCTGAGCATGCTGCAGAGCTCTGCCTACAGTTGTCTAAAGTTGTGATTCATCCACTGCCATCACGCACGATTCTGCTGCTTTATTGTAGGCTTTGAGAAAAACAGTGATGATCTGACTTCTTGATCCTTGATGGATTTGTAAGAGACTCTTGCCTAAGCAGTAATTGTCCTTTTTGAGCTTAGAAAGCCACTGGGGAGTGCTGCCAGGAAGGAGAGAGTTTCTGGCTTGTTGAGAGGCCAGGGCAAGTCAGGACTTCTGGGCAGAATGAGTCATAAGTGTGTATGTGTATTTCTCTCCTTAATCCTCCTTTTTGACCTGCCCTTCCAACGGGACCTTTGGGAGGGGTCAAAACAGCACGGGCATCAAGCTCGTTTGGCTAATAGGGCTCAGAATCTGGAGGCTCCAAGTAATGTCAGGCCACTGGGTCATTCAAGGATGGGCAGATCAGTTCTAGCACTTGGTGGGAGCCGAGTTGTCTCTGGAGCTTGGGGTACTGAGTGTTAAAACATCTACCCGAGGCTGCTGCAGCTCCCTGTGTAGGTTCCTTGTCCTCTTGTGGAAGGTGCCAGAGTTCAATGCAATTTTATTCTTGTTTTTTCCTGCTACATGTGTATCCTAAGGGGCTGTTTCCTTCCTCTGTCTAGGTAACATTCTTCTAGTCAATGGTACTGCATGTGGAGAGATAAAAATCACAGATTTTGGACTTTCCAAAATCATGGATGATGACAGCTACAACTCTGTTGACGGCATGGAACTGACATCGCAGGGGGCTGGTACTTACTGGTAAGCGTCGCCTGGGGCACTTGCGAGTTACAGATCAAGAACAGTTTATAAACAGCTTTGGATCTGTCATCTCTGTATGTACTGCCATTGTCTGTGACAGCTTGAGACACTAGAGGTTTGAGACCCTGGAAACTGCTCTTGTTGTCACACAGCTCCTCTTGAGGCTGGCAGCTTTGTACTTTTCAGTGGGTTAGTGTTTATACATTTGAAAACCATCTCTTATCCAAAGGGCCTGGTGAAAAACTGCATATGCTGCATGCTGCTGAGATAGCAAGCTCTGGAGTGGAGCTTGGCTGCTATTTCACAGTCCATAATGGCACTGTCTAACAGTTTAAGCAAGGAGGAGGAGAGTACCATGCCTATATGGAAATTCAGGTACATCAGGGACATCGAAAGAGTATGCCGCTGAAATGAGGTGAAAATCCATAGTTAGCTCTCACAAAAGATGTACATCTCACAGTGCTGTCTATAGCCAGAGCTTCTCTTTCAAGTGTCACACGAAAGATGTTTTCAGTAATACTTTATCCTCAGTGCCAGGTGTTGTCACTGCATCGCCCGTGACTGAGAGTAAGAACTACGGTGAGTGCCACTGAATGTGATTCTTCAATATTACCCAAGCTGCAGACTGTCACTATGGGCAACAGCTGTACAGGAATGTTTGTTAAGGCATTCTGTATTGTACAGTTTTGTTCTGTTCCTAAAAATGAAACTAACTGTAGTTTGAGCAAGGCTGAGCATCTCTAACTAGGACGTGGCATCTGGGGTTGTATTTCTAGAAATATGTATTTTGGCTGTGTGTTTCTATTGTGGAATTGTTGGCCAAGCCCTTTTAACAACAAATACCGGTTCTGAAGATAAAAGAAAATGGGATTATGTTATGTGCTCTGGTGAAAAGAAACTGACTGTGCTGACTAGCTTAGACCATGAGTGTCTGGAGAGTCCTGGGGATCACTGTTCCCAGAAGGGGTATGCATTGGTGATCTTGGCCTGAAGATGCACAGGGATGAAATTGGGTCCTTCGAGTCCCAAGCAAACACCTGATCACAGAAGCTCATTCCTTCCTTTTGTAAAGGAAATGATTGAAAGTATTTAAAGATGCTGCTCATAACCTGTTGTCACTTCCTTTTAATCAGGTATTTGCCACCAGAATGTTTTGTGGTTGGGAAAGAACCTCCAAAGATTTCAAATAAAGTTGATGTCTGGTCAGTGGGAGTCATCTTCTATCAGTGTCTCTATGGCAGAAAGGTAAGAAGGCATTTACCTCCTTTCCTAGTGGTGATTCCCAAACCTTTTGGGAGGCAGCCCTGGCTTCTGCTTCCTTCTCCTCCCCAGGCTTAGAAGGTGCTTCTGCCTTGTCTCCTTGCCATCAGTTCCAAGACAGAGTCCATGTTAATGAAGTGGGGAGAATTTACTAGGTTGTGTTTTGCTCTACTTGGGACTTCCTTCAAAAGCAATGTTGTGCAGAACATCTCTTTCCACTGGGCATGTTCCCACTGAGGCCTTATGGGCAGGACAAGTATATCGTTCGGGGCCAGACACCTGTGGTTCGTGCTCTGGCATTGTTTTGTGACGCTTTCAATGCACTAAGTCTTTGTCGAGCTTGGTACTGCTTGACAGCTGCAAGTGTTCTAGGAAAAAAAAAGTAGGTACAAAGACCCACTCCAGAAGTTTTTAGGATGGGTTTTGGAAGGGAAGAGTCTGGATCAGGAAAAGGTGATTTGTCCTCAGAAAAGTAATCTGTTTTATGACAACAGAAGAAATAGGTTGGAGCAGGAAAAGGATTCCATCAACTCTTGTTTTCATGAGTCCTTGGTAGCAGAGTGTGGTGAAAGCCTGGGCTGACAAACACGCTGTGTTGCTTACTATTGTCAGTCAGATAAATGGTAGAACCAGCCCAGCAAAGATTGAAGTGGGTGAATCTCCTGTGAGCTTATATGGATGAAGGCCCTCTTGCACGTGCTGAAGCTGACCTACGAGGAGTGGAAGCAGGTGGAGATCCCTTCTGTCTGAGCTGGAGACACGCTGGGCACATTCCAGCTTGGTCCCTTTTGTTCAGTTTAAGCACAGGAGCAATGTGTCCTGCTCATCTGCCTGGAATCTGTAGCACCTTCACAACATTCATGGGCTTCTTGCCCGGAAAAATGCTGATGTCAAGTGATGATAAACAGTAGTGTTAATGGGTTTTTTAAGGCCTGTCATCAACCTTTAACAACTGTCATCCATTTTTTTTTGGTAGCCCTTCGGTCACAACCAGTCACAACAAGATATTCTGCAGGAGAACACAATTCTGAAAGCTACCGAGGTGCAGTTCCCTCCAAAGCCAGTAGTCACGCCAGAAGCAAAGGTAAATCTTCTTGCAGCGAGTTTGACTGCACTGTGTATGTCAGTGGTAGGCACTGGCAGTTCCATCCTCTTGGTTTCCCTAAAACCAGCAAGAGTTCTGTGTTTAATGCTTGCCTCCTGCAGAGTGGTCAGTGGCTTTGCGTTGTTGTAATTGTCAGACTGAGAACCGAACAGAGTGCAGGGTGTGCCTCTGCCCGTGCTTTCTCCTGATAAAAGATGAGCTTCTGGTGTAGGATCTGGGCTGTCTCTGTGGTCACTGGGGAAGGAATTTTAGTGCTGGGGTTGTCAGATTGGCCCCGCTCCCAAAGAGTTATCTGTCAAAGAAAGCTTCCTGTTTCTGTCCGTCTACTAATTCTTGTTTTGCCTTTGGGGTATCTGCAGGCATTTATCAGACGTTGTTTGGCCTACCGAAAGGAGGATCGGATAGATGTCCAGCAGCTGGCCTGTGACCCATACTTGCTGCCTCACATCCGCAAATCTGTATCTACAAGCAGCCCAGCTGGAGCTGCAATTGCATCAACCTCTGGATCATCCAATAACAGCTCTTCAAACTGAGACAGTGTAATAGGCCAAAAACTGCTTGAGAAACCGGCAAAAAGACTTTCAGAAACAGCTTTGGAATAGAGGAATCCGCAAGGGTCTCAAGAAGCCTGTACCAGGTGCTTTTTTTCTCTTGCTTTTTTCCATCCATAGAGCATGACAACATCAACTCTCATCAAGAAAACCTTCGGCATCTAGGCCAAGCCATGTGGATAGGAGATGGCTTGAGGTTTATCCAGTAAATGACCACAAAAGGATGGCTGCTCTGAGCAAGGAGGGGAAACTCAAGAAAATACAAAAAGACATGGTTCCATGTACTGTGAACTTCTGAACATGCAGCCTTGGGGAATCCAGGACGCCGTGTGTGCTTCATATGAAGAATGTGGACTTTGGAAAAAGACTGGGCTAGTCCAGTGTTGATATTTAAACATTGTTCTTTTTCTTTTAATAAAGTTTAGGTAACATCTCCTGAAAAGCTCGAAGCACCAAGGTTCAGCTGGGGATGGTATATGACTCTTTGCCCTTTGGAGGGGAAAAAAGTTGATCCTGCCTGTTCATGGCACTAGAGTTAGTGTTTTACCCCTAATTAATTTCAGTTTTTTAAAAATAACAATTTTTTGGAAGAAAACAGTTTTCTGGTCTGAAAGTGAAACCCTTATTAGCAGGTTCATGGCAGTGTCCATTCTGTGGATGGTGCAGCTTTCTGCTCCCTTGGGGTGGCCTCTTATGAATAATTCACCTTCTCAGGAGGGCAGCGAAGCCCATAGAAGAACAGGCCTGCGTAGATCTCCTGTGATCAGAGTGGATCACAGCTCAGACTGCCACAAGGTTTTCAGCTGCTGCTTCATAGCTCTCACAACAGTTGCGCCTTCTTAATTTATTTGAAGTGCTGTTCTTTTTGAAGACACACCCTGACATGTTCACGACATGCTCTCTGCTCTCGTGAGCATGATATCTGTTGACTGTTGAAAAGGCAGGCAGCAAACGGGGAAGAATCAGAGCACAGCTCAGTTGATCACAGGTGTGATCTGTGCTCACGCAGTACTGTACATATCTTGTTCATGTTATAAAAATCCGAAGCTGAAGACTTGTCTGCTCTTCTCAGTTAGGTGACTTGGCAGCAAAGCTTCCTCTCTCTCTTAACACTTTCCTTTTAAAACTTGCTGACTTTCCTAACTTGCTGCCATCGCTGCATCCAATTTCAGATGAGAGGGAATGAGATAATGTTCTTGAAGGGAGCAAACACCCTAATTATTATTCTTGTCTCCCTTCTGTAATCTGCCTGGAGGGGTCTTACACCTTCAGCTGGAGTCTGCCTGCTGTGAAACGCAAGCCTCTTGTCCCCACTCTGCCCCCTTTTCCCCCCACATTGAAGGAAAACTGAAAACACACACAAAAAGCACAGCACTTGAACATGTGGCAGCCAGGTTGGAGTGCTCCTAACATGTGGCAGGAGTTCATAGCCAGAAATATTTAAAGATGCAGTGTTCAAGAGCAAAGTTTGTCTCAGAAGGGAGCTGAGCAGTGCACTACTGCAACTCAGGGTGTTGTTTAAAAAACAAATTACCCTGTGCCCACTTCCTAACCCAATACCCAGACCACTGTGGTGTGGACTATCCTCTGCGCGGCACCTCCAGGATTGTACCCACAGCTCTGGCAGCGTGTGGGCTGTTTGGGGCGCTCGGTACCCAAATGGCGTTCTCATGGCAAGTGATGTTCTCTGTCATGCACTTTTGGAGAGGACTACCACTTGTCTGCCTTATTGTAAGCCATCATCTGCAAATACACTGCTTAAACCTGATCAGGAACTCGTGGTTAATTGAGAAGTGGAGGAGTCTGTTGAAATTAAGCAATGGACCTGGGAAGTGAAGAACTCTGCTGCTCTGATTTTCATTACTATTTTTGTAGTGACTCTTGGGCTTTTAATTGGATGTATTCACCTGCAGCTGCATTAAGGTGGTCTCTAAACTGTAGTGTTTTAAACAAAGACAAGAAATACTGCATCTTTAAATCCTCAGCCATAATTTCTTAGCCCTTTCCATCCCTACTGCTCTATTCCAGAAGTTAACTGTTTAACAAGCAGCAGTTCAACATGTCTATTCAGCCTCTGTCAGGCGAAATCAGGGTTGATGCTTCATCCTGTTTGCTGAAACTGATGATTTGGTGTCTGTCTGCATCAGGGAGAATTCTAAAAGGGTTTTTTTCTATCCCGGTCCCGTTGTTTCTTGGACATACAGTGTGTGCTATCTCTGTGGGTGTGATTAGTTTTGTGTCAGATGCATTTATTCCTGCTGTGCAACACCCATCCAGGGGCCTGGGGACAGCGTTGGGCTTTCCCAGGGCTGATAGCGGTGAAGAACCCTGGTAGAATTCTGGCTGCGACACCTTCCTTGTTAATATGGGTTTCACTTCCAATAACAGACCCTATTGCCACACTGTTCATTTACTTAAAGAAAAGTGTATGAAGAATTTGTAACTTAAACCAGGCCAGACTGTTTTGGCTCTACCCAACAGATGAGACATGGATATTAAAATAAGTTTTAAGAAACTGATTTGCTTGGCTCTTCCTGTTTTGCTCTTCATAGTGTTGGCACGAGCTCTCTTGCAGTGGCTGTGCAGAGGTGATGCGGGACAAGATGAGGAAGGATGGAGGAAGGTTGCATTCAACAGCTCGGAGCAGTGAGATCTCTGCATCAGAGGGGGGAATCGCTGAAAATTACTAGGTTTTATTTAATTACTGGCATTGATTTTGTTCTAGAACATCAAGACAGACGTCTGAGGTGGGTTTGTCCCTCGTTTCCAGCAGAGTAGCAGCTGCCTTTAGAAGCTATATATGTCCAGGACACAAAAAACACCTTTTTTGTGTCAGTTGATGAAAATTTGTGTCGAACACCCATGCCCTGGCTGGCTGTACTGAGAGCCAGTGGCTGCAACCTACCAGCCGCAACCCGGTGGGCACCCGAGGCTCTCGGTCATCCAGAATAACAGTGTTGAGCAGCGATGAGAAACTCGGCTCCTTTAATTTCTTATGGCTGAGTCTTGTCAGCTTTAAAAAAAACATACAATAGAAAATGAAAAAGGACCTTGGCAGCTGAAGGTGTCAAGTCTGCTTATATCTGGACTAATAACTGAGGAGTGCCAGTTCACATGCCCAGCTCCTCCGCAGGCGTGTTGCAACCTCTGTGCGGGGCATTCCCGGCCACCCCTGCCGTGAAACGGGGCCGTACCTGCCTGCCAGAGCCCCGTTCCTCTGGAGGAAGAGTTGCTGGGGATCAGGATTTTGCTGCAAACCTGACGTCACCCTTGCTGCACTTGAAGTTAAAGACAGCTTTCGGCTGAGCGCGAGTGAAACCGAACACCGAGAGCAGCTCAGCTCCCTCCCCACTGCTGCGATTGATTATTTTTCAGCCCCTGGTGCCAGTTTTGATGATGCGACACAGATTTGGGCAGGGGGAGGCGGCGGCAGCGTTTCAGCAGCGAATGCACAAGCATCCTGCGGTGACGGTCAGGCCTCCGGGCCAGGTACCCACCACGCCTGCATGGCGTGCCCGGGAGCAGGGATGTACGCAGGATTACACACTCAGCTTGACGCCAGCAGGAATGAGACTTACCGAGGGGCTGCCTCGCTGGATGCTTCGCCTCCTACGTTAGCGGTTAGGAGTCACGCTATGAAACGAGCTTCCTTCTGCCAAATGGGCCAGTCCCAGTTTATTTTGTGACCTGGCAAACCCTCGACAAGAGGTTTGCTACCGCTTGCCAGTGCCTCCCTGGGGTTTGCTGCCGGAGGATGTTATTTTCTGGGTGCTACGCGAGCCTGGCTCGAGCAGCCTTGACTTAAACCTTCCCACCCCCGGCACGGAGCGGGAGAGGAGATTTGCGGCACATGGAAGCAGGACCCGGCGCAGTCCTGACCCCCACCCAACCCAGAGGTGCCCGTTCTACCACACGCCGACAAATTTTTGCACCGAGACCCTGAATTTCCCCCGCCGCGCGTGGCTGCGCCCTGGCCCCGGCGCTGCCCTTGGGTGCAGCCGGGTGCCCCGCGGCCATCACCCTGGGTGGGGGGCAAGAGGCCAAGCAAACGCCGAGCCCCTCGGCCTCCCCTCGCCACGTTCACACCCAGGAACGTGGGTCTTTGCCACAAGGACGCTATTGTCTGTGCCGGGTGAGGGAGCAGGAGCCAGGACCGGGGCTGAGACACACTCTCGTTTCATGCCTTAACTGCGTGGGGGTGCAAAGGACGGGAAAAGCTGCTGGCGCGTGCTGCCTGGTGAGGAGCCGCACGCTGCTGCCAGCTCCGCGCGCTCCTCCGTGCTCCTCTTCGCTCCCAGCCCCGCATCTTGCCATGGGATGGGTTGCCGCAGCCTTTTCTTCTCCCTCCATCCTTTGGCTGCAGCTCGGTGTTTCTGTTGCTCCTCATTTCCAAACGCTGGCCGGCTGCTGGGTCAGCGCAGGGGAGGCTCGGTGCTTCAGGCTGATCCAGTAAAGCCTGAAAACGGAGGTTAGCCACCATCCGCCCCACTGGTGTGGGATGAGCCTCACCAGCCCGCAGGCAGCCCTGGCCCGGAGCTGCTCTCCCATTTGCTTTTACTTGGGCTGCAGGGATGGGGCAGAGAGGGGTGCTGTGGTCCAGCTGGAGCTAAAAACGCATGGAATGGAGCTAAAAATGCCAGGGATGCTGCGGGGAGCAGCAGAGCGAAGACGGGAAGAGTCGGCCTTGTGTGCAGGCCAGATCTCTCATCCCCACTCGAGCAGCCACGGGGAACGCAGGCAGTGGGTTTATAAGGTGCTTGGCTCTGGTTTGCATTCACGGGAAGAAAAAAAACAGAGCACTGCTCAGCCCTGTGTCCTCTCTTGACCAAAGCTGCCAGCTGCGTGGGAGCCACGAGCACACGCTGGCCGGGGTCCACGGGACACGGGCTGCCGTGTCGGCAACCTCCTCGCTCTTGGCCTGGCTCAGCTCCGCATCGAGACCAGGGCTCAAAACCTGCTCTGTTCAGCATTGGCTCATCCCAGCTCCTGCTAATCCTGAAAATCCACCCGCTCGCACCCAAACCCAGGAGACCGGCTGGGATTGATGCCAAAAGCCCTTCAGGCTACAGGGACCGGTGAGGGACGGAGGTGGAAGGGGACGTGCCCATGGCTACGAGGTAAGGCAGTGGCAGAGGTGGAAACGAAGCATCTGGGGCCAACTGTGTGGCCGCTGGACCACGCTGCTCCTGCTGGAAAGGGCCGTGGGACAGGGTGGGATCTCCACTCCCCGGTCCCATCCCTGCTTCCAGCAGGAGGAAGATGCCGTTCGGGATGTGCTGTCCTCCGCCGCTCTCCAGCTGCCTTCCCTCCCCGCTCTGCAACCCAGCTCTGCTAATTTGCTCTTGAGTCATGCAGAGAAAGTGTTTTTTTCTAAAAGGCGAATTTCTTGCAAATGGCTGGAATTCCTCTCTGCTCCTTTCCAGGAGCCCTGGGGAGGAAGGAGAGGCAGCGGGCTCAGAGGGCAGTGCTGCTCCCCGGGCAGCCCCTGGCTTCGTCTCGCCCCCGCGGCGGAAGGGCAGGGATCTCGGCGCTGGCCCTCCCAGGGCTGGAGCGCCCTGAGATTCCTCGTGGCAGCTTTGAGCGAGCACATCTGGTTTTAATAAATTATTTGCAGCTTGAACTTGCCTGACTTTTAAGGGCTGCAGAAGAGAGAGCAGTAAAGAGCCCCGAGAGCCTCAGCGCGGGGTACCCACAAAGGGACCCCCTTTGCGGTGCTGGGAGGGAAGGGGGTTGGGGAGAGATTTGGGGAAGGGGTCTGGGGCTGACCGAGCCCCTGGAGGGACCCCAGCAGCCGGCAAAGCCCCGTCTGCTTCTTGCAAGGGCCGAGGGGACGCTCGGTTTGGAGGCAGGGAAACGGCCCTTCTTTTTGGCCGGGATCCTTCTACCCGCAGCTGGGTGTCGAGCGAAGCCGGGGCTGATCTTAAATACTGTGTTTCTGCGCTCAGGCGAGGAACACGGGGAGCAAACTGCAGTGCAGGCGAGGGTGCTTCCCCGACACCCCCCTGCCCGGTGGAGCCCCGACCACCAGCACTGAGACTCCTCTCCCAGCACGAAACCCATCGGCACTTGGGAAAACCAAACCTTCGGGAGCATCAGCATCACCCCGGGCGCCCAATGGCCACCAACATGCCTGGGGCCGTGGAGGAGCTGAGCCCCCAGGCTCGTCCTCAGGGCGGGAGGGTGCAAATACAAACTAGTGCCTTGGGGACGAGTCCCCTGCCGTATTCCCATGCGGATTTCCCCACCACGCCAGGGGACGTGTCAAGCCCCACGTCCCAGCGAGGGGGCTGCAGACCACCCCTCTCTACAGAGCCCGGCAGCGAGCTTCAGCGGGGGGCGAAGGCATCTCCATCGCTGGGATTGGGGCTCCCCTGGCCGTCCCCCCTCCTGTCTCCAACACGGGGAGAGCGACGTGGCCGCCTTCTGCTGCTGCTGCCGGCGCGGGGGAGAGAGGAGCCAGCAGACGCCAAGACGGCCTCTTCCCTAAGCAGTGACCTCAGCGCGGCAGCTCCTGCCAGGTGGCTGTTGATCTTGGCCTGGCCGGTCCTTTTCGGAGGCCAGGATGAGGCCAAGGCGGCGCGGACGGAGGGCTGAGCTCGCGGCGGAGCCTGGCAGGTGCTGCCGGTCCCCGGCGTGCGGGCGGTCCCCGGCTGCGGTTGCCGAAGCGAAGCAAAGCGTCCGTGGTGCCGGCAGCCCCTCGACGGTCACTGCCTGCAAGGCAGGGCTTTGGTCTCCAGCGCTGTTCTCCTGGAGCCCCCCAGTCCTGCGGAGAGCCATAGGGTGGGGGGAACATCCTTGGAAGAGCACAATGGAGCAGGACATGTGGCCTCCCTGGTCATATAATGTACCCCCATGTCCTCTCTGGGCTCTAAAATAGACCCTTTGGACCTGCCAGTCCTCAGAGGTGGCTGGTGGGTTGGTGCAGATCCTTCCTCCAGAGCATCTGCCCTCAAGCCTGGTGCTACAGCCACTGCTCTCGTGGTCCGTGGGTCCCCAGATCCTGTCCTCTAATGCCTCTGGCACAAGCAAACTTTAAACGTGCCCTGTATCAGCCCCAGACTTAGTACTCACAGGGTGCCTTGCTGCCATTGAGCACCCCAGCTTCAAATCTGGGTTTTTCTTTCCCATCCCGAATCCCACAGCTCATTAGTGACACTTAGTTTCCAACCTGTGGGAAGTTGAGCATCCTGACTGACCCATTTTCTGCCAGTCCTCCTGACCAGGGCAGACCTCCGGCCAAAGGTGGGCGAGTGGCACGGATCCATCTCTGGAAAGGTTTTCCAAATCCTTCTGCAGGGTGACTTTCACTCGAGCCAATGTTGTTTCACCCTGTCTCATCATAGCCCCTCCACTGCGACCACTCCCCATATGGTATGTTGCTTCGGCCAAAAAACCAGCATTTATTTTTCCAGCTAGGGGACAGATACAGATGCTCCGACTGCGGGAATCGGCCACAGATGCTGAACGTCCCAAGGGCTGGCTAAGCCCGGGACGAGCCCATCGCTCCCATCCATCGCCCGGTGCAAGGAGCTCTTCCGAGAGCATGGCCGGCGGCACAGTCGGCCGTCCCCTACACGCGGCCGCGTCCCCTCGTCTGGCAGCAACTCCTTAGGGCCAGAGAGGTCAGACAGCTTGGAAACATCCCAGGGAAAGGGAAAAATGCATTTCCTCCCGATCCACTCCAACGAGTAGCAACTCAGCTGGTACTAAACCGGATTAGGAGGAGAGTAGGTGAGGAGCTGTTGGCCCGCAATGGAGGAATTAATTATTAGGAAGTGCTAATTATCTTCTAATCACATGCAGCGTAGGGGCCTCCAAGACATGGGGTGAACCAGGCCAGGAGGCGGTGATGCTCCATGGGATCCGAAGCCTTTTGACTCTGCCGTGTCTCCTTTGCATGGGATTTGCCTCCCGGAAAAGGGTTTTCAGGCTTGTCCGGCATGGATGGAGGGTCCCACTCGTGGGACTTCACGGCTCCATCGCGTCCAGCCGCTGGCACTTTGGTGGGTGGCGTCGCCCAGGAGTGGTCTCCAAGGTTTAGGGATGGGAGCAAGGATCTGGGCAATTCCCTCCTCTCCTCTGGGCTGTTGTGTTCGCTACCCACGGGCAGCCGCCGGCACACGTCCAGCTGTGGAAGGCAAGCGAGGCTGTTCTCCCAGCGCTGCTTCAATTAAAAAATAATCCCTGGCTTAAAAAAAACCCAACAGGCCAGATGCTGATGTGCTTAATTGGGCCCCCCCCCGGAGGGTTTGCATCCCCAAAGCCCGTCCTGGCACCGGTCTGCAGGTCCTTCCTGCCTTGCTGGGAAACAATAGATTCATTTATTTTTGCAAGAACGGCCAAACACGTGGCTGGCTTACATGCATCCCCCTGCGTCGTGCCGTTTCGGGGCCAGATCCTGCTCCCCTGCTCAAGGAAGCGCTGCCATCATCTTGGGCTGATTAAAAGCATCGTCTCGCCTGACTTTTCTATGTCAGTGTTTGCATGTCAAGGTCTGATGTCCTGCCCAAATCGAGAGGAAGCTCGAGGAAGAAGTGAGGCTCCTCCATCCCCAGGGATGCTCCCACGAGATGGGCACCGCAAGCATCACCCTGTCCGCATCGCTGGGACCAAATCTTTGCACTGTGCCGCAAGTGTTCCCACCTCCCCACTCAAAGCTTTCTCGATCACTCCAGAAATGGAGGAGAACCAGCTCTCCAGCTCCCGGGCAGGGCGATGCCCAGCCGAGCCAGTGCCTGGCTGCCCGATGGGATTTTTTTCCTCCCAGGTTTCAAGGATTTGGGGTTTTTGTTTGAAGCAAATTGCGACTTTCAGTCTTCTCCAGGTGCCTCGGGGTGACGTGTTACCTCCAGCCAGACCTCTGGGGAGGTGTGAGCAGCCGCACTGGTTCGGTGCTGGTGGTTTTTAAGGTGCGAATGGTTTTTAGCACCGAAGAAACCCCCCCAAGCAGGAATCTGTGGTGCCCATGTGGCTCCCATTGCAGTGGGCCTCCTTGCACAGAAACCGCCCAACGGCCGTACAAAGCCAGGAAAATGCTGATTTCCAGCATTTTCCACATACGCTGCCGTCTTTGGGTGGCTTTTGGGAGGTTGGGCAGGCCTGTCTGGAGGGGAGGTGTAAAAAAAAAAAGTTTAAAAGACATTTAAAAGTTTTTAAAAGCCTTTTATATTCAGCTCTTGGGTATGGGATATATTTACATTGGATACTGTGTGATGCTCTTCACCCCACGCTCCTCAGCAAGTACCATGAGGCTGGAGCGCTGCACCAACAGCCCCACAGTGGAAGGTGCAATGAGCTGTGTCCGACCTCAGCATTCCCCCATCCACAGGTAAGACGGGAGCTGCCCAGCTCTGTGCCGCAGAGATGGATGGAGGAGGATTCAGCTGGGCTGGCTCAGCAATACTGTACTTGGGCTGAAATAACCCCTCCGAGCACCCAGAGGTGCAACCGAAAACACGCGCCAGCAGCTCGCAGCGGCCCTTGGCTCCTCGCGCCGGCAGAGACGGATTCCCACGCTGAGGTCCGGGGCAGGGGAAGGTGTTTGCTTGCGGCACAGCGAGACCTGACGTGGGGCTGGCGGCACTGTGGGCATCTCCCACGGGCCCTCGGCTTTACTCTGGGGGCACCGGGGCTGCCTGGGGTGCAGGGGATGCTGCATGGCCCTTGTGCGGGGGGGACCCAGCCCTCCCCGGGGGTTTGCAGGGATGCACCAGGCTGTGCACCCCTTCACCCCCCAACCCCTCCTTTGCCCCCAACCCCCCCAACATCACCCCCAAACCCCCCCTTCACCCCCCAAAACTCACCTAACATCACCCCCAACCACTTCACCCCCAAAACTCATATAACATCACACCCAAGTCCCTCCTTTCACCCCCAAACCCCCTTAACATCACCCCCAAGCCCCCTTCACCCCCAAAACTCATATAACATCACCCCCAAGCCCCCCTTCACCCCCAAAACTCACCTAACATCACCCCAACCACCCTTTCACCCCCAAAACTCATATAACATCACCCTCAAGCCCCCCCTTTCACCCCCAAACATCACACCCAAGCCCCCCTTTCACCCCCAAAACTCACCTAACATCACCCCCAAGCCCCCCCTTTCACCCCCAACATCCCCCTTCACCCCCAACCCCCACCTAACCCCCCCAAATCCCCCCCAACATCCTCCCCAAACCCCCCAGCAGCACCGCCGAGCCCCTACACCGGGCAGCAAGACGGGGAGCACCCCCCATACCCGGCCACCCCCCCCCCCCCGCCCCTTCCCCGGTGCCCGGGCCGCAGCCGCCCCCTCGGCGGAGCCCCCGGCCGGCCCCAACCCCCGCCTCCCTCCCCGCTTTTTTTTTTCCGCTTTTTTTTTCCGCTTTTTTTTCTCTCTTTTTTTCTCTTTTTTTCTCTCTTTTTTTCTCTTTTTTTCCTCTCTTTTTTTTTTTTTCTCTTTTTTTTTTTTTGGGCTGGGCCCACCGGCGAGGGCAGCGCGGCTGACGCAGCGTCTGAGGCCGGCGCACACGATTTTTTTTTAATTTATTTTTTTAACTTTTTTTTTTTTTCCCCTTCCCTCCCCCTTTTTCCCCTCCCTCTCTCTTTTCGGTGTCCCTCCTCCTCCTCCTCCTCCTCCTCCTCCTCCGTCTCCCCGCCCGCCCCCCGGCCCCGGTGAGGGAGCAACGAGGGCCCCGAGCGGAGCGGAGCCGAGCGGGGCAGCTCCGGGCATGGGGGGCGGCTCGGCCGGACCGCGGCCCCTCCGCGCCCCCCTCTGCTGCCTCTTCGGCCTCCAGCTGGTGCTCGGCGCTGCGCACCCAGGTGGGACCGACGCCTCCCTCCTCCTACCCCCCCCTTAAAATCATTACTGGGGAGAAAGCGGGGGGGGGGGGGGGCGGCAGGATCCCCGGTAGCGGGGAGGGTGGGGGGGGGGGTATCGCTTCGCTCCGGCGCGGTTTACATCGCTCCGCTTTCTTTCCTCCCGGAATGTTTTCTTTGCTTTTATCGCGGTTTCTTTTACTTCATCCTCCTCCGGTGGCGGTTTGTTCCGCCGCGTTTTGTTTTCTTCGCTTTCGCCGCGCCGTGTTTTCTTCCCCGTTCCGCCGCGTTTGACGCTCGCTTTTATTATTTTTTTTTAACTCCCCGCGCCGTGCGGCCACGCAGCGAGTCTGGCGAGTCCGGCGGAAACGGTTCCGTGGCCGCCCGCGGCGGGGGGGGGCCCAGGGCGGCTCCGGGGGTGGAGGGGGGCGGCCGCCGGCCCGCAGCGTCCCGCAACCCCGCTCCGGCCTTTTGTCTCCCCGGGGAGGGCAGGTCGCGGAGGGGGAGGTCGGGAAGGAGCCGAAGTTTTGTTGGAGGTTTCCTCCCTTTCCCATCCTGACACCCCCCCCCCCTCCCCAACCCCCCCACCCCGCATCCCGGCGTGTTAAACCTATAGAAAAGTGCCCCGCGGGATCGGGGCCCGAGTGGGTGTTTGCAGACTTCCTTCTTTTTTTTTGGTAACTTCTCACAAGAAAGGCAATGGGTTGCGTTTTTTTTTTTTTAAAAAACCTTCTGAAGACACCATGTGCCAGACGCCTGAGGATCCTTGGGACGGCCCCTGGAATTGCCATTTGAGACACTTTTTTACCCCAGAATAGTCTAGCACAGAAGCGAGAAACTGCTTTTGTTGCTTCCTTGGATTAATTTGGCCCTATTGAGAAAACTTCTTAAAAAAAAAAAAAAAGGCAAAATTGGCTACTTTTGCCTGAACAATAACAACCGTAAACCCTTGGCCTATTTTATTAGAGTACGTTTAGCAAATCCAAAGCAGATTTGGAAACAGCAGCATGGGAGGGCACTGTTCTCCTCCTCCCCTCGCTCTTTGCCCCCCGCTTTCCCCTCTTCCCCACCAGCCCCGGGGCCAAGCATGGGGTCGCTGTCGCTTTTGGGGTGCGATGCCGTCGGGCACCGATCCGGTGCCAGGGCGAGGGGTCCAGCCCCGGCTCCGGAGGCGCCCGGCCGGGAGAAACTGCTCATCTGAGAGATGGAGAAAGGAGGAGGCGATGGGGAAGGAGACCCCCGTACCGCGGGGCGTTCAGAAGAGCGGTTCCCAGGGTTTGCTGCTGGTTGGAGACATCCGAGCTGAACCCCCAAATTCCCATTAAACCTCCCCGTAATTTTCTTGAGGGCCATGAATTTCTCCTTTGGAGGGTTTGAAGGGAAGCAACTCGATTTCAGCTGGGCTTTAGCTACCTGTAAGGATCGAGTCTGGCTGTTTCACCCTGAAAAACGTCGGTGGGATCCAGGTCTGGCGAGCCCGAGGACAGAGGCACCTCTGTCCCGGCGGGAGCGCGGTGGCAGCCGACCCCGCGCCGGGGCAGGGTGAGGAACAAGGCGGCTTTCAGCTGCCTCCAACCCATGGTGTTATGCTGCTCGTGCTGAGCGTCCTGCTGGCGAGTGGGTGCGAGCACCCATGGTTCTTCTCCCCCCCCCACCCTGTCCCCACTTTTCCGCTCATCTCCCCAGTATCAGCCCTGGCTTGGTCCCAGTGGGCGAAGGGGGATGGCACCGATGGAGGGTGCCACATCCAAGGTCCCCCAGCACCAGGCTGGGTTTGTAGCGCGGAAAGGATCCTGGCTGGGATTTTTGGGATCGGGATGGGTCGGTTGCAGGAGTCCCATGAGCGAGTGCTGTTTGCGAGGACGCTGTCAGCGGGGGCTGGCCCGGCAGACGGCATTGCTTTCCCTGGGGACCTGTCGCTTCCTTGAGGGGTTTGTGCCAAATCCTTGCCTCCAGGACAGCTGGGAAGCCGGAGCGGGGCTTTTGGCAGGAGGTTTTTGGCTCCTCGGTGAGATATCACCACCTCTGCAGCATCGCTTGAGCACCCACGTGCCTGTTGTGGGGAAACTGAGGCAGCAGCTCCCGTCCCACGGTGGCTGCAGGCGGGACGAGGTTCCCGTGTCGATGCAGGGACGTGGCGCTGCCAGTGCTTTGGATCAGCTTCTCCACCTGGCCGGTGCCCACTGCGGGACCTGCCGGCAGGAGCTGCCTCATCGGCTTTGTGGCGAGGGGAAGGGGGCGAAGGGAAGAATTTACAGCCTGTAAAACAAACAGAGCAGCCTTTGCATGAAGCTTCCCCCCCTCCACCGCCCCCATTTTCCTCTTTGCAATGGAAATAGCTTGTTGCACGGCAAACGCAGCTCCAAGAAATCATAACTCGATCTTCTTCGGATTATTTGGGAGCAGGAAAGAGGGATGGAGGTGTCGGCTTTGCGGCCGCGCCTGGCAGGGGACAACCGGGGACCTCGCCGCCCCGGCACACTTGCAGCCTCAGCAGCCAGCCGGGTGGGAGAGGGACGAGGCGAGGGATGGCCGCTTGCGCAAGAATGACAAGAATGAAAAGCAAAAGAGATTTAGCCTTCGGTGCAAAACTGTCCCTTCCCCCCCAAAGCCACCCAGCGCGGTGTGGTGGCCCCAGGAGGTTTCCCAGGGCAAGGTGCCACCCCGGGGACACCTTGCCGGCACACGAGAACGTGTTTTCAGGCGTGAGGTCCCGGTGATGGCTAAAGCCACGTTGCAGGTTTCTCTCTTCGGCTTTATTTCTGGCTGGATTTTGCACCTCTCCCTGCAGGGCAGAGGCATGCTCCTGCCTTCCTTCTTCCTTAAATATTTTCCAGGGAAACTTTTTGCCCTGAAATCAAAGCAAATGGCTGCTGAGGGGCTATAATTGCTGTCTGCTAAATCATCTTTCCCGGCTGATAAATCCATAGCGGGAGACTCTGGCTCCGGTACCTCGGCCGGTGCTCGGAGAAGGGCAGCAAAGGGCTGTTGCCCACGTCGGCAGCTCTGCCGGAGGTCCTGGTGCTGCATCGCACCCTGCTCGGCTCCATCGAGTGCGGCCAATTCTCGGGTGGGAGCGTCTGCGGCGGCCGCCCTTGCAGCCCGCTCGAGCCCATCCCGACCCAGCCATTTCCTCGAAAGGTTGGTTAAGCGATTTGTAAAATTTTGTTCTTCACATGCAGCCGAGAAGCAGGATTTTAATTAATTTGAACTGTGCCGAGTCTGCGGAGCATCGACATTTTTCTCATTCTTAAGATTGCTCAAGCCCAGAAGAGACCCACACAGATGCTCTTTTTCTTAAAGGACCCATCTTTAATTAATTAAGGATTAGAAAATGATTAGGGGATCGACTTGCAAATTCTTGGGAGTGCACTTTAGCCCAGGAGCGAAGGTTTGGCTGTTGGCAGGGGGCACAGAGTATTATTTTTCAAGCAGGATGCTCCCTTCGTCCCTATCACGGCGAGAGCTCAATCCTGCGCTGCACCTCGTGCTGTCGCAACAGGGACGTAAATGGGATTTTCCGTGTAAAATAGCGTGTTTGCAGGATGGTGCTGAGACTGGGAATGGGGAGATCGAGCCCTCTGCCTGAATCTAGACACGGTGACTTTGGGATCTACTGGAATGGCCCCATTTACCTGAGTCTTGTCCTTGAGTGCTGGGCACGAGGCAAGCAAAGAGCACCTGGTGAGAAAAGCTTCATGTTAATAATTTTAATTAAAAGAAAAGAAAAAAAAGGCTGTGGGACACCAGGGTCTGATCCTTACTGTGCAAATGTGCTTGGTTTTGGTGAAATGGGGGTTCTGCTGTCCTGAGACACTGATGGCACTGCTCGGGGTGTTAATATCAGGAATGGTGCTGGTGAAACAAAGGAGGAGAAATCTCTGGATCTTTTTTCCTTTTCTTTGGAAATTTCTTGAGTAGTTTTGAAAAATTGGGTAGTTTTCAGCCAACTGGGCTGGAACCGTGTCTGGGGACACGTGTCGGGGCTGTCCCGTGAATTTGCTCACCGGGAGGGTCTGCGGTGCTGGTGGGCGATGCTTCAGGGTGAGCAAATTGGGAGTCATCAGACGAGCCGAGGCCAGAGCGATCCCCTGGGACATGGCCGAGGCTGCCGCTGCCGGGATTTTGTGGCCAGGTGAGAAGACGTATGTGGGACAGGACATTCGCGGGGAGCCCAGCCACCGTGTCCTGGGGGGATCATCTGGCTGGTGGCAGTTGGGGGACCCCTGTCCTTCCCCACTCCCCGCTGTGCTCTTTGGGGTCCATCACACTCCTCCATCCCAGCTGGAGCCCATTAGATGGATGGTGCTGCTTTGCTCCCTCTGCATTCCCGGGG
Organism: Haliaeetus albicilla; assembly: GCF_947461875.1. NCBI lineage: Eukaryota > Metazoa > Chordata > Aves > Accipitriformes > Accipitridae > Haliaeetus > Haliaeetus albicilla. The sequence continues at coordinate 4,543,881 of NC_091489.1, read as the reverse complement.
AGTCGGCAAACCTGGGATTTCCACCTCTGGATACATATGGCCGCTGCGGGGCTGGAGCCTGGAGCGGGTCTGGGGGAAATTTGGGGAAAATTTATATCTTTCTACCTTTTGCTGGGTACCGGCGGGTGGATGCGGGGGCTCTTGGCTCCCTTGTCCCCTGCCACAGCTGTGGGCGAGTCACTTGAGCTGCCCACAGGCAATCGTCCCCCGTGGAATGCATTTTGTCTGCATCCCAGGCAGGGTGCGGGGAGAGGGGGCTTTTTAATGTCTGCAGAGAGGCTGAAATGTGGTATGTGGACCCCATCCAAAATCTTTACGAGGCAGCAGAGAGTAAGCAGGGTGGTAGGTAGCCTTCGTGGCCGTGGCCAAGTAAGGAGCTTGTCTCATACGGCTCCCATCGTATAAACAGCAGCTTCTCTCCACGCCACTGGGCAAGCCAAGAGGAGTTTTTCGGCTCCAAGTGCAGGTCCTGCTGCTTCATAGCCTCAACCAGGCCATCAGGAGCTTCCCTTTCTTCCCCGTAACAAGAGATCTGCTCCTTATTCCCTGAGGTTTATTTTTAAAAAAACCAAAACAACAATGCCCATCTTTTATTCTGGAGCTTGGCTTGGAGCACCCAGAGCTGCTTCTGACTGAGTCTGGCCCCAGTCCATCTCCAGGGCTGTGCTGGCCTGGGGCGAGCCTGTGGGACGTCGGGCAGCAGTGGTGTTTTGATGCAAACTGCTATTTTAGGAGCATCAGAGGTCGGTGGGTTGGTGTATGCCATCGGTTCTCGAGCAGACGGGAGCAGTGCCTGTGCCCCCTCCGGAGCCAGAGGCTCACGGCGTGCCCTGCGGCTGCTGGTAGTCTGCATTTCCTTCCCTTTTTTTTTTTTTTTTTTATTGATCTGAATTGCCTCTTTAAGGGGTTGCATAGTGTTTATCAATGCCCAAAAGCAGCTCGGGGGGGCAGGTAGAGCAGCGATGCCCTCCCAGCAGGCTGGGGCTGCTCTCGTACCCCGTGGTCGATGGCAGCGGGGATGCTCCCACAGGTACAGCTGCTACTTTTTTTATCACCACTTCCCCTTCTCAGCCCTCGGAGGGATGTACAGGCTCCTTCCTCGGGCCAAAAATTGCTGCTCTTTATGGCAATGGCCATGCTTTTGCTCTTCTCCACGCTGAGACCTTGGGGATGGCATCAGCCGCGCCTGGAGTGACGGCTGGGGGCGCGGATGCCAGGGGTGGTAATGCCGGGCTGTGCTGGGACCTTTTTTCCAGGAAGGGGGTTTTCCTCCAGAGGAATATTTCATCCAATAATACAGAATTTAAGATGGAACTGGGGGCTTTTCTGTGCCCCTGCAGCATCCATCAGCAGAGCCAGCTGGGCACAATGCTGGGATGCAGCCCTGGGGTCCTGCACTCCCGAATGTCACTGGAGGGTGAATTTTTGGGATGGCTCTCTCCCCATCCCAGCAGTTCCCTCCCCTCCTGCGGGGCTGTGCACGCTGAGCCCAGCAGAGGCTCACTCTGTTGGGTGAAGCCCTCCTGTATTTGACGAGCAATGCTTTTTGGCTCTTTTTCTGTTTGTTTTTTTATTCCAGGGGGGTTTGCTTCTCTGTTGCTGATCTTGCCCCCGAGCTTGGTGCATCCCACCTTGTTTATTGTGAATGAGCTGCCACTTCCCGCAGGTTTTCTTCCAGCCGTGCGGCGTGGGTTTCAGAGCTGCTGCTCACCCTCGGACAGCAATAACGGGCTGAAAAGCCGGCGGTTTAGAGCAGGTGGCTTGGGGCTGGTGTGCCCTGTTTTCTAGTGGGTGAGAGCACATGAAACCAGGAGGTTCAGGCTGAAAGGAGGTTTCTTTATGTACCATGCAAGTGATGGGTGGGTTTCTTGCTGCAGGATGTTATGGGTAAAACTTTTGCATGGGCTCCCAAAGTCAAACAAAGGTGTTCATTAGCAAGTTTGCTTTCCTTGCACGGCGGTCTGCAGCCCCTGAGAAGCTCCTGGGTCTCAGAGCCCCAGCGGAGCCCAGTTTGCTGCTGTGGCTGGGGCACCACACCAGGCTTTGAGGATTTGCTACCTTTGATGGGTGGTTTGGAGCAAACCACATCTGTGGCCGTGTCTGCAGCACAGAAACCTTCCAGGAGGGGATCGTCCCCATTGCTCTGTGTGTGCTCAGCCTCCTGCACAAGCGGGCTTGGAGCTGGTTTTTTCAGGACACCCCAAATAAAGGGCGATCCCAAGCGAGAGCACCAAGCAGGGAGCACCTTCATCTGCAGGATGGGGCTGAGGCCCAGAGCTGCGTGAAGGGCTCTGCCGTCAAGTGGGTGCCACGATGAGCTTCGCAGAGGAGCCAAGTGGGTGGCAGGGGATGCGGGCGCAGAGCCAGAGCGGCACTGCCATGCTGGGGCCAACGTTCACTTTTGGCTGCGGTCGGATGAAATCGCGGCCAGAGCCTTGGAGCTGCTCCAGCCGGGGATAACCAGGACCGGGGTCCAGCCATAGCTTCAGTCCTCTCTTAAATTTGCTCCTGCGTTTGTTGCTGGTGACGGGAGGGTGACAAACGCGATGGAGCAGGGGTGCTCTGGGTGTCCTGGTGTGGGTGGCTGGGTTGGGACGCACTCGGGGCAGGGTGCTGAGGACACCCGTCCATGCCGTGCCACAGTGCTTTCTGTGTCTACCACCACCCGACAGCCACCTCTGTCCCCTGGAGCCTCCCCATCCCCATCACTTCTCTCATCTAGTGCTGCCCACATTCTCCAAAATTGTAGGTTGCGAAGCTTTCCTTATTTGCCATGGAGTGGTAAAGCTGTTGTGGGAAGGGTTGAGCTGAGTTCCCTTCAATTCAGACTTTGTGCTGGCTAAAAATTTTGCTTTTTTTTTAATTAAAAAAAAAAAAAGAACCTCGAGTCAGGCACAGGGTGTAAAAACTCCCTTGAGGGCTGCCCCAAAGGATCGCAGCTTCTCCCTCTCTGCTGCATTCAGCTGCCGGTGCCAAGGCCGGTTTCTCCCACTGTGCCGAAGGGCGAGCATCCCAGTATTTCTCCCGTGGGAGAGGAGAACGTTTCTCCGGGCAGAGCCAGTGTCTCGCTCTCAGCCCCAGCTCCCCACCACCCCCACCATCACACTGTCTCATAGCACCAGCTGGTTTCTACACTCATACCAGTAAGCCAGAGGCGGCATCCAGGTGTCTGCGTGTCTGGGACAAGACAGCATCCTTGCTGAAAGTGTAGGTTTTCGCTTTGCTTTCACAGTTCTTCTGCAGAGGAGGAAGAGGAGGAGGAGGAGGAGCAGGACATGATGGAGCAGAGCTGCTCTGAGCTGGTCCTGCTCAAAAGATGTAGGATGCAGGAGGGAGAGGCACGGGGTGCGCAGGGTACCTACTCCAGCGCTCATCAGATCCAGCCCTGCTTTAATTTTGGTGATTCCAGGCAGAGCATCCAGCAGTTGCATTTTCCAGTGCTCTTCGTCCCACGCCGGAGGGCAGCTCCTCTTTGGGGAGGATCTGCCAGTGTTTGCCGTGGTTGGGTTTCTGCCGGTGGGGTTTCAGCTCCGCAGGTGGATGCAAAAACCTGAGGAGCATCTCTGAAAGGAGTCACCCGTAGCTGTGCCGTGGCTGCGGAGGGCAGTGCAGGAGAGGGGGCCCTGGAAGGGACGGGGACATTCCCAGTCCCACTGGGATGCTGCTCTGGACTGGCCTCCTGCGAGGGTTGGGTTTGCTCTGCGAGATACCGGCTTGGGAGAAGGGATTCATCAATACAAACTTGCCCCATCCCACCCAACTCCGCATCCATCCCGTTCATCGGCAGCTGGGTGGGAGCAGGGAGAGCTCACTCAGGCCCCAGTTTCGGCACTGGGCATCGCTGGTGGAGCTGGAGCCGGTCGCAGCCAGGCTGGTGCTTGGTGGCACAGTGCCTGCGGCCACGTTTTGGGGTTTTTTCGCAAGCGGTGGCTGGGAGATGTTCAGGACTGTGCAAAAAAAGACTGGTGGTCCGCTGGGGAGCTGTTTGCTCTGTAGACATCGAAGCCCATCGGGCTCAGCCGTGCCAGGGAGGCTGAAAACTCCTTTCAGTGCATCGGGGGGCCTGTGCAAGTGCGCCTGCCAATGTCATGGACACCAATGGGGGTCAAGTCAGCCCCAAATTCCCTATAAATAAGTGAAAGAAAAGCGTATTTTGGGTGAAGCACAGCGTGTGCCTTTGCTGACGTGTGTTGAGCTCGTGCTGGTCATCCTCCCCAGCTCCAGCCTCGCTGGGAGCAGCTCCCTGCCATCAGTGCACGGTGGTTTTTGCAAGGGGAGAAGATGGAAGCGCTGGGGAGGTGCGAGGGCTGAGCTGGTGCTAAAGATTTCCCGTTCCTCCAGGGCTCAGCGGGGACTGGGGGACACACACACACTGGGTGTCCTCTTCTGCCTGCTTCGAGCAAAGGGGCCATGGGCTGAGCTGCCTGCAGTGTGTGGGGGCAGACCAAAACCCTTAGCCTATAATTTCCTACCTCCAGCTCTTCTCTTTTTAGAGTAAAATGGTATTTTATGCTTTTCCGGCCCCGAGGGCTGCCCCCTCTGGTCTGGACAGCTTCCTCTGAGCACCGTGCTGCTGCGTGGTGGCCGTCGAGCGTTGATTTTGCGTGATGCCGCACGGCCCCGATGCGGTGCTGAGCACCCTGATGCCGACTCCTGGCACCGGCTCCAGGGCTTTTCCAAGATGCTATTAATTTTTTCTTGCAAAACCAGGCTAGCAGATAAGCGAAGGGTGTCCCGTTGCTGACCCCTGCTGCTAACGGCAGCAGCGGTGCTCGCAGTAGAGCAGCTTTTTCTATTCCCAGTACCAAAGGGCCGGTGTTTGGCTCCTTGCAAGGCACTGTGGCATCAGCCTGTGACCCAGGGAGGCCTCATCCTGCCTGAGCGCTGGTACTTGGGTCCAGCAGGTCACAGCACTGATGCTGCATCACCCTAGAAGTGCTTAAAGACCCCCCCCGCCACGTCCCCAGTGCTGGTGGTGGTTGCACCACCTCTCACTGCATGTGGGAAAGGGGAGAGTGATGGGCTGGGTGATGCCATGGCTGATTTTGGCACGGTGAGATGGGTGTTTGGTGGTGGGTCCAGCTGGTCTCCTGATGTCCAGGTCAGGATCAAGCCAGCTCCAGCTGGGGAAACACCAGCACCGGTTTAAGGGACCTGAGTTTCAGCCAGGCAAAATCAGCCCCATCTGAATTTTTGTGTATTTTTTTTCACTGGTCGTGATTTGAAAACTATTTTCCCAGAAATGAAACTTTTCTTCTTCCAGTCGCTGCCTTTTTCTGTTGCACGTGCACAGAGCCTGCTCGCCGGAGATGGCCGTGTGAACAGGCTTCACTTTTATTTGAGGTCATCGCTGATCTCATCTCGGCTGGGGAACATCATTTTGCATCATTTCTTTTCTGGAGCTGGGTCGATGCTGAAGCTCCGAAATGAAATGGGGTGTCGTTCTTCCTCCATTTCTTTTTTCCTTTCAGAGACAAGTCAGGAAAGTTCACTGAGCCAAGATGTTAGTTGCTCGAATGTGCCGGAGCTGCCTGTAACAACATAGCTGGGGCAGGGTGAGGTTGCGGGGGAATAGGAAATGAAAACCTTTTCAGCCCAAAAAAATTCGTATAATGGCAAAAAACCAAAGCAAACCAAAGCTAAATATAGCAGGGCCCGTGAGTTCGTTTTGACTTCTGGTGAATGCTTGTGGTGGAAAAAAAAGGGTCGCTTTTAAAACAAAAAAAACCTGACAAAAGTCGTCTTGCTGATGTGCTGCTTTGGGCAGCTTTTTTGCTGGGGTGTTGGGGCAAGAAGCAGCTGTGCGGAGCCCGGGGGCGGCTTTTTAGCTTAGAAACATGCATTTGAAGAAATAAAGTACCTTTTAAAAATGACACGTCAGCTGGAGCAACGTGTCCCAGCGTAACGTCCAGGGTTTACTGGTTTATACAGGTTTTGAGATGGATTCGGGTGCTGGGGCGACCCTCGGTGATGCTGGGGGTCGGAGAATTGCGGTGGGGATGCAGGGTTGGGCCATGGACGTGCATCGAGCTGGGGTTGAGATCGACCTTTCTCCCCTCCGCAGCTGCGCTAGCGCTTTATCTGCTGGCAGCGATTCCCCTTGCTCCGCTCCCGCCTCCCAACACCCGGGCTGGGATTTCAGAGGGTCCCGACCCAATGTTTTGTATTTGCTGGGGCTGGGGCCGTGCCTGCGGGACCCACGGCTGCGCGCCGGCGTTTTCCATCACTCCCCGCTCACACGCTTGGGAGACCTTCCCCCGAAGTTCTTGCGTGCTCCGCAGTTTTTTTTTAACAGGTCCCCAAATACACGTAAAAACCGGCAGATGTGCTCTCTGTTTCCCCGCTCTGTTTTTCTCCACACGGAGCAGATGACCGGTGTTGAAGCCGTCTGCGTGGGCTCGTTGCGATGCCTCAGGATGCTGCGGTCGGGAATTCAATTTTAAATGGCTCTGATGATGCTGTTAGAGCGGGCAAGCTCTTTGAACCGGCTCCCGTGCCCAAAAGCCGCTTGCCGGCGCTTCGCGGGGATGCTGCGAGGCTTCAGCCGGCTCTGGGTGCAAACACCCGTCCGTATCACCCTGCTGGAGCCCATCACCCCGAGGACGGGCATCGGGGCAAAAACCAGGGTTATTTCTGTGGGGAAGCGGTGGTCCTCGGTGTGCCGGGTGCCGTGCACAGGGATGCACCCCAAAACTTAATGTGCGTGGAAAGGGAGCCAGGATGCTCTGGCCAGGCTGGGGGCAACGCGTGCTACGATGCCGAATCCTCGGCGATGCTTTAACCCTTTCCCCCTGTTTTTTTTTACCCAGACTCCAAAGTCTTCCTCATCTACAACACGGGCGCGCAGGGCTGCCTGGAGACGAAGGACTCGCTGGTGAGACTCACCAAGGGCTGCAACGCCAGCGCCCCGGCCCAGCAGTGGAAATGGGTCTCGCGAAACCGCCTCTTCAACGTGGGGGCCATGCAGTGCCTGGGGGTGTCGTGGCACGGGGCCAACGCCACGGCGGGGCTGCACCCCTTGGCCACCTACGAGTGCGACCGCGAGTCCGTCAACATGCGCTGGAGCTGCCGCGGCCTCGGGGAGCAGCTCTCCCAGCATCTCGGCGCCCGCCCGGGCAATTCCTCCCTGGACAGGGGGGACCAGGGACACGGTTCGCAGTGGAGGACGTACGGCACCGAGGAGGATCTGTGCTCCGTGCCGTACTCTGGTAATGCCTCGCTGGGTGTTAGTATTAATCCCGTAACCCAAACCAGCCCTGAAACGTGAGCTGAGGCCGTGGTGCTGCAGCAATCGGGTTCTGCCTGCGAAACCAGGCAGGATCGGGATGATGGGGAGCAGGCAGCCTCTGGGCACCCCGCTAGCCCCCATGCCGGGCCATCCTGCACCCCTCACCCCAAACCTCCCTCTAGCCCCCCCGTAGATGCAGCCTCAAGCACGGGCTCCTCTTTTCCTGCAGAGATTTACACCATCCAGGGCAACTCGCACGGGAAGCCGTGCACCATCCCCTTCAAGTACGACAACCAGTGGTTTCACGAGTGCACTAGCACGGGGCGGGAGGACGGCCATCTCTGGTGCGCCACCACCCAGGACTACGGCAAGGACGAGCGATGGGGTTTTTGCCCCATAAAGAGTAAGTGGGGGGGGAGGCATCCCTGTCCGTCCCTCCCGGGGGCTTTCCTGCCTCTCCCCTTTCCTCCTGCCTCATCCCTCCTCCCACAAACAGGCTGCAGTGCTGGAGAAGCCCCGCTGGCTTCTCTCTCTCTGGCTTTTTTGGGTTCTTGGGGTCTTTCGGAGCTGCAGGTGGGGATGCACTGGGTGCTCACCCCGCTCGTCCCTGCAGGCAACGACTGCGAGACCTTTTGGGACAAGGACCACCTCACCAACAGCTGCTACCAGTTCAACTTCCAGTCGACGCTGTCGTGGCGGGAGGCCTGGAATAGCTGCGAGCAACAAGGGGCCAACCTGCTCAGCATCACCGAGATCCATGAGCAGACCTACATCAATGGTGAGACGACGTGGCTGCACCCCTGTCCTCCTCACCCGGGGCAGAGCTGGTGGCACCGCGGCCATCGCCGGTGCCAGGTCGCTCTGCCTGCCCCGGGTGGTTGGTTTGGGGAGGGTGGCAGGCTGGGTCTTGAGCTGGGGCTGGGGGGGGACTGATCCTGCCCCTCTGGCTGCATCGGTCCCAGGGCTGCTGACGGGGTACAGCTCCACGCTCTGGATTGGGCTCAACGACCTGGACATCAATGGAGGCTGGCAGTGGTCGGACAACTCGCCCCTCAAATACCTCAACTGGGAGAGTGGTGAGACAGGGGGGGTCACAGTGGTAATGGGGGAGCGGGGGAACAGCCTGTCACCGCTGGAGATGGCCCCATGGCAGGGGAGGTGACCCGGGCTGCTGCGGGGTGTCCCCTTGCTACCCAGGGATGGAGAGCCCTGTGGGATTGCGGAGCAGCCTGGGACGTTAGTGGAGCTGGAGGGGGGGTGCAGGGTGCTGGAGTGGGGGTTGTCCCTCTGCAAGCCCTCAGCAGTCCTGCGGATAACCTGGGTTGAGATTCCTCTTTTGGAGGGTTGTTGCATCCCAGCTCGGTGCTGGAGTGCGGCTGAGGAGTGGTCCCCAGCTGCGGACACCTATCTCTAACCCTGGGGTGCTCGGGGGACAGAAGGACCCTTTGCGAGGGCTGCTTCAGTTATGCCCAGTGCTGTCAGCCAGAGGCACTCGTGGGGACAGCGATAGCCCAGGAGGAGGTTTGGGGACAGGCAGGAGCAGTTCAGGTCTGGTGCTGTGTCCCCCCCTGACTGCCATCCAACATTTCTGGGTAAAATAGTGATGCTCCAGGTCCTCGTGCATCGAGGCACAATAAACAATCCTGGGCACGCGGGGTCACGTCTTCATCATGCAAAATAACAAAATAAAGAGGTCTTTGCTGGTGTTGGAGCCAGGAGAGCTGCACCCTGCTGGCGCCTGCCCTCGCACGGTGCCCTGCCTGCGTGGGCAGCCTTGGCAGCTCTGCCCCAGCTCCTCAGCAGTGTGTCCCCCCTTATCCCGCTTTCCAGACCAGCCTGACAACCCCAGCGAGGAGAACTGCGGGGTGATCCGCACCGAGTCGTCCGGGGGGTGGCAGAACCGCGACTGCGGCATCGCCCTCCCCTACGTTTGCAAGAAGAAGCCCAATGCCACCGCCGATCCCTTCCTGACGGGTGAGCAGGGGGATGAGTAGCACCAGGAATGGGTAGCCCTGTATCCCGAATGGGTGTGCACCCATCCCGGCACGGTCAGGGGGTGCTGCCGGCATGCCGGAGCAGCCCATGGAGATGCCCACGGTGTATCCAGTTCGCTGGTGCCCTGGGTGTGCAGAGCAGTGGTTGAGCTCCCCAGGGTTGCCTAGATTTGGAAAAAGTCCTCCCCGAGGAGCATCCCCTGAGAAGCGCTCAGTGCAATCACAGGTTGGGCGGTAGGGGAGGAATCGGGAGCAGCGGGAGGTCCCCCATGGTCCCAGGGGATGGGGTGCTCTCTGCTCTGCCATCACTCCTCTGCAAACAAAAGGGATTTTGTTTTGTCCCTGGAGCTCTAAAGCCACCCTTGCCCATACCTCGCCATTGCGTGTTACGTTTCGGCCGTAGCTTTCCCACTGTTGCTTTGGCTTGGTGTCCTGAGCACCCCGTGGGACTGTGGTTCCCTCCCCACGGTCCCCTCCCTGCCAAGGAGAGGGTTGGAGAGCAGACAGGAGCCCTCAGGCTGCCTTGTGTCCTGCCAGACTCGTGGTCGGAGGTGAAGGTGGACTGCGAGCCCAGCTGGCAGCCCTTCCAGTCCAACTGCTACCGTCTGGTGGGAGAGAAGAAGAGCTGGCAGGAGGCGAAGAAGACCTGCCTGCGGAGCGGGGGGGACCTGGTCAGCATCCACACCCTCTCCGAGCTGGAGTTCGTCACCAAGCAGATCAAACAAGGTAAGGGGGAGCCCGCTGTGTCAGCAGCACCCTTCCCGTCCCATTTTGGGGTCCGTGGAAAGGTCACTTCTCTGTGATGGAGGCTGCAAAATTGAATTAATTTGTGGCTGTGAAGGGAGTGGAGACCCCAGGCTGGGAAGTGATGTGTTGCTTGGAGGAGCCCGTGTGCCGGGCGCATCCTCCATCCAGCAAATGCAAAAGCTGTTCCCAGGAGCCTGCAGTGCCGAGGAAGAAAATACACAGCTGCAGCTGGGAATGGCACTAGTCCCAGTTGGTTAATGTAGAAAAAGATGGGAAAAAAAAGTCCTGCTGGGCTTGCTGGAGGAGGCTGCACCTCTTACTGCTAAATCTCCCCAGGACACCAGTGTCCTCCTCAGCAGGTCAAGTGAAGATGCCTACGGCATCCCAGGTTTCTCTTCCCAGTTCTGGCTGTAAGTGGGTTGAAGTTTCCCGCATCGGGATGTGCCGGAGCTGGGATGGTAGATTGGGAAGTTTCAGCCCGAGAAATCACACGGTAGTACGGGACAGCAGCCGTGCCACCATGCTCCAGACCCTGCTTGTGCCACCCCTCGTTAGGGTCACCTTCGACTCGAGTTTTGCTGTTCCCACGTGAGCGCAGCCCCTCCGGCCAAATTAGACGCTCCCGCCAGCCCGCAGCCCGACCCTGTGCTGCAGAGTTTTGCCTGGCAGCAAAACCCACCGTGGGGACATGGGAGGACCCGGACTTCAGCGGGGACCGGAGAGGGGCTGGGGGCCAAAGGGAGTTAATGCCGAGGGAGGCAGGAGCCATAGGAGGGGGAAGAAGGAGGGAGACGTGCCAGCGCTGCCAGATGGGGATGGGATGGGAGGGAATGGTTGAAAACCATTAGCTCACTGGACCTGAGCCTGCGGGTCTGGACTTTTACCATTCTGCTGCTGCCAGCACCTCTGTGAAAGCTGGCAAATGTCCCCGTGTTTCCCCCTCTGCAGGTCTGTTCTTGTGGGCAGGAGCTGCCCTGTCCTGCCCTCTCCTGCCTGCTGGCACCGCTGGGCTTAGAGGCTGAGTCCTGCAGTGGGGTTTTGGCAGGTGCTTTGCCACGGTCCCATCACGGGGGTTCATGTCACCCAGGGGGGAGTTTCTGCAAGGTTTCAGCCAGACAGAGACAATTTCACCCCCCGACCCTCCTGTCTCAGCAGATGTGGAGGAGCTCTGGATTGGCCTAAATGACCTCAAGCTGCAGATGAACTTCGAGTGGTCGGATGGGACACCCGTGAGGTTCACGTACTGGCACCCCTTCGAGCCCAACAACTTCCGCGACAGCCTGGAAGACTGCGTGACCATCTGGGGACCGGTGAGAGCCCGGGGCAGGAGGGGGTTCATCCTGCACCTCTGCGGAGAGCACTGCAGCATCCTCATGGCTGGGGAAGGGATAACTCGGGGAGCATCTCCGGCTAGGGTTGAACATGCCTTGTCTTGGCTGTTGGGATGGGAAGGATCCAGCACAGCATCCTTGGGGATCTGGTGTAGGGAAGGAAAGTCTGTGGACCCAAGATGGGGATAGATGGGCTGGGAAATTCCCCAGGCTGTCAGATAAGCTCAATCCTGCCCTTCTCCCTGCTGTGCAGGAGGGGAGGTGGAATGACAGCCCGTGCAACCAGACCCTGCCATCCATCTGCAAAAAGCCCGGTCGGGTGAGCCAGGAGAAGGAGGAGGATGACCACGGGTGCCGAAAGGTGAGGGGGACCTGGGGCAGGAGGGACCTCTCCCCAAAACCATTTCAGGGAGCCCTGGCTGAGCAGCACCCGGAGCTGCGGGTCTGTGCCGGGGGGCTGCCGGCGTGACAGCATCCTGGGGCTGCTGAGCCCCTCGCTTCCATGGTTGCATGAGGCCACGGGAAGAAATTGGGACAAAACGCATGTCTCCGTCGTCCAAGATCCTCCCCCTTGGGCTGGCTTGGTTGCCAGCAGGGACTTTTTTTTTTTTTTTTTTTTTTTTTTTTCCCCTTGCCTCTCTCTTGCCAAAATCCGGCAGCAAAGCTGCTCCACGTGGGAGCCCGGCGGGACGGAGGCAGCTGCCAGCCCTGTGCCTCAGCGTGATGGCAGGCTGCCTTCTCTGGGCAGGATACAGGCATTTTGGGGACACGGCCACCAAACTGGTGGGTTTTTCACCCGGACCGCGCCCTGCCTCAGTTTCCCCAGTTGTCGAGCAGGGCCGAGGCCGCCCTGTTCCCACGCTTGCTGGGAAGTGGCTTTTGTGCCTCTTTGCAAAGTCTTCGAGTGGCGAGCCTGGCATTGCCGCCGTTCTTGAACGTCTCCCAGCGTTTCAGAGCAAGCCAACGCGCGCTCGCGCTTGGACTAGCAAGCAGCCCCTCCGGGCCAGCTCCCAGAGGTGCTGCCGGGCTCCTCCCAGGTCTTTACCCCATCGCAGCAGAGACAAACCCCAGTAGCCACTTGGCTCTGCGAGAGCTCGGGGCGAAAGCAGCAGCCGGGTGAGCTGGCATGCCGGGCCAGATTTGGGGAGGGGGGGACTGCCAGCCAGAGCTGGAGGAGCCTCGGTGTCAGCGGGTGCTGGGGACGAGGTGCTTGATGGCAATGTGCCACCGCCACCCATCTGCTTGTCCCCGCAGCAGTCCTGAAGACTAATGGGATGTCCCCTATTTAACTCCCTCCTGCCTCTCCAGCCACCATCTCAGCCTGGCCCTGAGTGTCCAGCAGAGATGCACCCGCTGGGAAACAAACTGGGAGTGATAAATGAATCAAAGAAAGACCTTTTCCCATCTTTCCTCCTCCTCCTCATCCTCAACAGGGCTATTTGCCACCCAGGTGCAGAGGATGATGGAGAGGAGGCAGCGTCTTGCTCAGAGCATCAGCCACGGTCCTCTCTGGCCATCGTGCTGGTTTTTCTTGGTGCCTTTGCTGCTTGTTCTCCCTCTTTCCAAACCCCCTTTATTTTTGGAACAGCCTTAAAGGAAGCAATGGGGGACGGAGGTTTGGGTCATGGGAAAGGCAGAGCCTGGAGAGGGATGCCAGGATCAGGACCTGGAGGCAGCAGTTGGGGTTGACGGTCCCATCCTGGCCCCTTTTTGGATCACAGGGCCTTTCTGTGGTGCTCAGTGCATGGGAGAACACCCATGTGGTTTTAGTGGTGCTGAGGCCTGGGGCTGGTTGGGGACCTCTCTGGGACCATCCGGACCCCTCTGGGGACGTTGGGGACCTGCACTGTCCTATGCTGGGCCCCTTTCTTGGCTGCTCAGGGACATCCATGCTGTTCCCGGTGGGACCCAGCCGGTGGGTCCATACCTGGGTTTGCTAACTTTGGGGAAAGTTTGCTAACTTTGGGGAGCAGGAACTTGGGGAAAAAAAATGGGATTTTTGGGGTCATTTTCCTCTTGGTCTCCCAAAGCTGCTCTCCCTCCCACTTCCCTCCCCACCGTGCTGATGGTGCTGCAGATGGCACGTGTCCCCCGCTCTCCTTCCAATGCCCAAGGGACCCAGGGGTAAAACCCCGGCGATGCTTTCTGCCGTGCCAGGAGGGTCCCTGAGCCTGGAGCCACTTTCTTCCCAGGCTGAGCCCCTTCACCCTTCCCACCCCGACTTGCTCTTCCATTGTGTCCCCTCTTGCGGACGGGATGAGCCCCCGTGTCCCTCCCCATGCCACCACTGCCGCTGCCAGCCCCCGGGGCCGCCCCGTTCCCCGCTTTGGCAGAAAACAGGCACTATTGTGTCTCCGGCTCCGGAGAGGCTCCAACATCAACAAGGCGGGGGATTAAAGGAGGCTGCAGCGGGACTCGCTCTGGATTCGGCCCTGCGGCGTATAGAGGAGGATTGTGTTCCCCTCCCCGCGCCCCGGCTGGGGCTGGACGTTGGCAGGGAGAGCCATTTCCCTGGCTTTGAAGCTGCCTGGGTGTTTGTTTTTCCTTGCAGCCGTGTCCTCTGGGGCCAGGGGCTTGTTAGAGCTCAAAGCTGAGCGGGGTCAAGCCGGGGCGGCTGGGGTTGGGGGGGGTGGGTGGGCAGGAGACCTCCCAGAAGAAGGCAGAGGTGGTGGTGAGGGGATGTGGGACGTCGGTGTCACCTCCACCCCGGGTTTGCTCCCGTCCTTCTGGGGAGGGCTGGGGTTTGAGCGGTGGTGGACGTCCCCTGTCACCCGTTCCCCAGGGCTGGAAGTGGCACAGCCCCTCCTGCTTCTGGCTGGGCGAGGACCGCGTCCCCTACAGCGACGCCCGCAAGACCTGCTCCGACTACGGCTCCACGCTGGTCACCATCACCAACAGGTCAGTGCCACGCTGGCGGTGGTGGTTATGTCCCCCAAAACGAACTCCCTAAGGCAAGATGCGACCCGACAGCTGGGCTTTGCCCGCAAGAGCTGGAGCATCACCGGTTTCTCGGCGTCTCGGCATCACCCGCTCTCACCGCCCCTCCAGGTTCGAGCAGGCATATGTCAGCAGCCTTATCTACGGCTGGGACGGGGAGTATTTTTGGACAGCGCTGCAGGACATCAACGAGACGGGCGCTTTCCGCTGGCTGAGCGGCGACGAGGTTATGTACACCCACTGGAACCGCGACCAGCCCGGTAAGGGGACGGCCGTGGGTGGGATGGGGATGTCCCCTCCGTGCAGGGTGGGTGCTGGCTCTGCCCCCCCACCCCGGCACGATCTGACCCTAAGGCTGGCATCCTCCCCGCTCCCGTGAGTGCTCCAGGTTACAACAAGGGCGGCTGCGTGGCCCTGGCCACCGGCAGCTCCGTGGGGCTGTGGGAGGTGAAGAACTGCAACACCTTCAAGGCCAAGTACATTTGCCGGCAGAATCTGGGCACCCCGGTCAACCCCGAGCTGCCCGGTCCTTATCCAACACCCAGCCTCGCCGCCGCCTGCCCCCCGGGATGGAGCTCCGACTCCAAGCTCCGTCACTGCTACAAGGTATGAGGTGCTGGGGGGGCTTTTCCTGGCCATTTTGGGGGTCCATGTGCCTCCCCACTGGTGCAGGAGGGGTGAAGGAGCGTATTTTGGTGCTTGCAAAGGGCAGCCTGGACCCCAGGAGCCTGGTTCGGGCTGAGTGACGGCAGCGTGCCCCAGGATGCTGCTGTCTGCAAGGTGGGGGACGATGCTCTGCTCCTCTCCCAGCGCTGAGCCCCCTCCGCTGCCGGTTCCTCCTTCCCCAGGTGTTCAACTTTGAAAAACTGCAAGAGAAGAAGACGTGGATCGCGGCGCAGGAGTTTTGCCGGGAGCTGGGGGCCCAGCTGCTCAGCCTGGGCAGCTACGAGGAGGAGCACTTCGTCGCCAACACCCTCAACAAGATTTTCGGGTGAGAAGCTGGCTGTGCCGGCACATGTCCCGCTGCTCGAGTGTGCTTGGTAAGAGCCCACACCCATGCCCGTGCTCTGGCATGCACGGACGGATGGACGGACGCGGTACGGACGTGATTCTCTGAGTACAAACTTGTGTGCAGAAGGTGCGCCAGTTGGTGTGGCTACACCGAAGAGGGGATGCAGGAGAAGTGCAGGAAATTTGGTGTAATTTGGGGATAGAGCTTGGATTTAAAAATCCTTCAGCCCTGAGCCGGCACGCCTGTTATCTGAGCTCCTGCCTTTGGGTGTTGTGGGGACAGTGGGCTTTGAAAACAAACAAAAAAAGGGCCAGATTATAAATATATATTTGTATATAAATATAAAAACCTCTGGTCTGGAGGGGAGTTGTGTTCTCACCCTTCCCCCTGGCTCCCTGCAGGGAGTCGGAGCCGGAGCTCCACGAGCAGCACTGGTTTTGGATCGGCCTGAACCGACGGGACCCCGCAGGGGACAGGAGCTGGAGGTGGAGCGACGGGCTGGGGGTGAGTCTGGGGGAGGGAGAGCGTTGGCGAGATGACTCCGGTTGGCATTTGGGGTGCGGGAGGGGGGGGCAAATCCGGCCCTGGTGGAAATGCCCAACACCGCCCATCTCTCTCGACCCCCAGTTTTTCTACCACAACTTTGACCGCAGTAACTACGACGATGATGACATCCGGACCTGCGCAGTGCTGGACCTGGCCTCCCTGCAGTGGATGCCGATGCAGTGCGAAGCCCAGCTGGACTGGATCTGCAAACTGCCCAAAGGTACCCAGTGAAGAGGCCCCCCCGCCCCCCAAAACCCTTCAGCTTTGAATAACCTGGCAGAGGATGGGCTGCAGGATGGCGGGGCGGATGCGGGGGCACCCTCTTGTCACCTCCCTTCCGAAGGCTGCGCTTTTATGGGAGGATGAGTCCTAATTCAGGGGCTGGGAGAGGTAGGAGAGGTTCTTGCCGTCCATCCCAGGGGCATTCGGGAGGACATCTCGCCCTTGGAGCCCGTGGGCGGTTTGCAGGCAAGCATCAGCGGGAGCATCCCAGCCCCGCATCCCGCTGACAGCCTCTCCTTCCCCTTCCACCAGGCGCCGACGTGAAGGAGCCGGAGATCACAACCCAAGGTGCGTTGGCCGTGGACGCGCGTCCATCCGATGTAGACCGTCCTCACCGGGCGTCTGCCGCCCCGTCGCGTACACGAGCGAGACGCGGTCCCTGCAGAGCATCCCTGCAGTGTTATCCGGAGGAGGACGGATCCTGCGTAGGGTTGTAGGAGGGAGGGGAGCCTGGGCATCGTGCTGCCCCTTACTGCACAATGTGGCTGCAGGGGTTGACTGCAGGGACCGGGCAGGATCAGGCCCCCTCAGCTGTAGGAGAGGGGCAAAAGCAAAGCAACCCAACCCACGGGGGACCGAGGGACGGGGTGACGGGTGCTGCTGGCTGCGACGGGGGGGGGTGGCACAGCCACGGTGTGACACCGGTCCCTGCCTGCAGGCAGCAAAGAGTGGGTGAAGTACCAGGAGGCCGAGTACAAGTTCTTCGAGCACCACTCGACGTGGGTGCAGGCACAGCGCATCTGCAGCTGGTTCCAGGCGGAGCTGGCGTCGGTGCATGGCGAGGCCGAGCTGCGTTTCCTGGGCCAGAACCTGAAGAAGGTACCAGGGGGACGGGGACATTCTGGGGGCACCCACGGGCTCCACTGCCTCCCCAAGCTGCTCCCTCCCCGGCTTCTTCATCCTTTGCTGGAGGGATGTTGTTTGGGGAAAGCCGGGCTCTGCTGGGGTCTTGATGGGTCTCGTGTGGTGGCAACAGGTCCCGGCGTCTGGGCGCGGGTTTGGGGCTCTGCACGGTGATGCTTTTTGCCGCGGTGCAAGCTGCAGGGGGGGCTGCCTGGTGCCCGGGGTGGCCACGGTTGTCCCCAGGGACACGCAGTCCCTGCAGGGCACTGACGTGTCCTCGCCGGGCGTGCAGTTTTCCAGGGGCCAGGAGCAGCACTGGTGGATCGGGCTGCACACCTACGAGAACGATGGGAGGTTCAAGTAAGTCAGAGACCAAGCCACCGCATCCCTGCATGTCCCCATGCCGCTGCCGCCGGCTCTCGGAGCACTGTGGCTCAGCGCCTGCACCTCAGGGGTCTCATCTGGGGTGCTGGGATGGAGGTTCCTCACCCAAGAGAGGGCAGTGGTGGGGCATGCTCCCAGTTAGGGCGTGCAGCTGGTCCCATTTGCCAAGTTACTGCTTGGCCTCGTGCTCCCGCTGGTGCCTTTCCCAGGTGGTCTGACGGGTCCCTCCTCAACTTCGTCTCCTGGGCGCCAGGCAAGCCCCGGCCCATCAACAAGGATAAGAAGTGCGTGTACATGACGGCCAGCAGAGGTGAGGGGCAGGATCCGGCCGTGCCGGGGCTCTGGAGGGGCTGGGACCCCAGGCTGAGTGGGGACACCCCTATCCCAGTGCAACGGGGGGGGTCATGCCTGTCCTGTCCCTCCCCACAGAGGACTGGGGGGACCAGAAGTGCATGACGGCGCTGCCCTACATCTGCAAGCGGAGCAACGGGACGGCCGAAAAGCCTTCCCTCCCGCCGCTGCCCGCTCCCACGAGCGGGGGCTGTCCCCGTGGCTGGTTTCCCTTCCTCAACAAGGTACGGTAGGATGGAGAGGGGACGGCCGGCCACCTCCTGGCCTTCCACCAGCCCCGCCGAGGCGAGGAGGGGGTGGCTGAGAAATGGCAGGGTGGAGAGGGACGCATGTATGTGTTTTGGGGGGAAATGCTGGGGGGGGACGGACTCGCACAGGGATGCTGGGCAAGGTGCAGGTGCATGTACGTGGATGTCGGGAGAGAGGTGTGCCGTGGGGTAGGGGTGTGGGAGGGGTTGGGGGACCTGTAGGTATGAGGGTGCAAAGGGGAGAAGGAGTGTTGGGGCAGAATGGGGCTGCAGAGGGTGGTTGAGTGGGGAGGGTACAGGGTTTGGGGGGGTTGGGGGTGGCTGCACCCCCTGGACCATCCCGTGCCCCCACCTGTGCAGTGTTTCAGCTTCAACGGCCACGACAAAGCCGAGATAGTGATGTGGCCAGAGGCGAAGCAGGCGTGTGAGAGCCAGGGCGCCGTCCTGGCCACCATCGCCAACCCCCTGGAGCAGGGTAGGTCCCCTCCGCCGCCACCGGCCCCGCTGGCTGGGGACCTGCCGGGAGTGGTACTCAAGCGCCTCACCCATCGCTTGCAGCTTTCATCACGTCCATGCTGCCCAACATCTCCTTTGACCTCTGGATCGGCCTCCACGACGCCCAGAGGGAATTCCAGTGGGTGGAGGGCGAGCCGCTGCGGCACGTGAGCTGGGCGCCCGGCGAGCCCTCGGGCTGCGGTGCCTCCAGCGCCCGTGACAAGCCGGTGAGTGAGACCCCCCGCCCCGTAGCATCCCCAATCCCTGGGAAGGTCTCAGCCCTACGTCCCACCAGGAGGATGGAAGGTTATAGCATGCTGGGGTGGCTCTCCGAGGGCAGAGCAGGATCAGGCCCTGCAGGGTGGGGGGTGTCTCTGGCGTGGGGGTGGGATGACGATGCTAAGACCTTGCGGCTTGGCTGTGCAGACCAACTGCGTGGTGGTGTGGCACGGTTTGCCCCCCCACTTCACGGGACGCTGGGATGACCGAAGCTGCCTGGAGGAGAAGCATGGCTACATCTGCCAACGGAGTATAGGTAGGAGGGGGGAGAGCGGGACAACCCCGGTTTCTGCTCGCTGGGGACCTGCCACCACCCCCCCAGTGCCCCGTGCTGTGGTGGGGATGCGGCTGGGGAGCTCAGGGTGATGGGCTCGGCTTGGGGGGAGCTCAGGGTGCTGGAGGAGTGCGGGGAAATAATCTTGACTCAGGGGCAGGGGGTCCCTGGTCCCAGCCATTTGTGGGGCAGCCCCCCAAACCTGTGGACGCCAGCCTGGCTCGGCGTGTCCCGTAGGGACGTGCATCCCGATGGACGGCTCCAAGGTGGGGATGGCACCAGGCTGTCACTGCTCGTCACCCCTGGGGATGTGGCCTCTCCATCCTACCTGGTTGCACCGGGATGGCCCCAGGTGCCCATGCCCCGTGCCCAGCGCTGTCAGGGACACCCCAGTTTGGGGGGGTGGGATGGATGAGGGGGTCATCCCTGGGATGTAGGAGCGTCCTCCGTGCCCTCTGACCATGTCTCTTTGCTCCCCCAGACCCATCCCTGAGCCCCGCGCGGACGCCGTACCCCACCTCGCCCACCGGCACCCTCTTTTACCACAACAGCACTTACCGCATCCTGCAGAAACCCCTCAGGTGGCATGAGGCTCTGCTGCTCTGTGAGACCCTCAACGCCACCCTGGCCACCATCCCTGACCCCTACAGCCAGGCTTTCCTCACCCAGGCCATCAGCAGCCTGCGGGCTCCGCTCTGGATCGGGTTGGCCAACGATGAGGTGAGGGAAGGGGGCAGACACCGGGGCCAAGGGTCCGCAGGGGGTCACGGCAGCCCCCCACCTTGGCTTCTCCTCCGCTTCATTCTTCCAGGGAGGCCGGAGCTACTCGTGGTTGACGGAGGAGAACCTCTTCTACGCTAACTGGCAGGACGGGGAGCCCCAGCAGGTCGCCGGCTGCTCCTACATGGACGTGGACGGGAGCTGGCGCACGGCCGGCTGCGACACCAAGCTGCAGGGGGGCATCTGCCAGCTCCGAGCAGGTGATGGCCGGGGGGGGACATGGGGGGGCTCGGCGCAGGGTGGACCGGGTGGGGAGCGACCGAGGGTTGGAGGTGGCATCCCACCGGCGAGCATCCTTGCGGGGTTGGGTGCCCCAATGTGCTGCGAGAGCCCGACACCCTGTGCCCATCCACCCACCCCCAATGCACCGCATGCTCCCCAGGTGCCCCCCGCACGCACAAGTGGAGCTACAGCGGCAGCTGTCCCAAATCGCTGGAGGACTCGTCCTGGATCCCCTTCCGGGACCACTGCTACACCTTCCACATGGAGATCACCCTGGGGCAGAAGGATGCCATGAGGAGGTGCCAGAAAGGTACGGGGGGGGGCTGTGGGAGCAGAGGGAGGTGATGCACCCTTGGAAATGTAAGAGGGTGGGCTCCCCAGGATGCCCGTGGGCGCAGCAGAGTCACCCTTGAATGGGACCCCTGCCCATGTCCAGCCTCGGTCAGTCATCGTCTCGTCCTTGCTGTTACGTGCTGGGGTTCCCCAGTTACCACGTGGTTCACGGGTGGTTCCTCAGCTTTGTCCTCTCGGGCACTGCTGCTCCCGAGCTCCGTCCTCTGAGGTCTGGGCTCTTCCCTGACACTCTTTCCTCCGCAGTCGGCGGCACAGTGTTGTCCATCCAGGACGAGATGGAGAACGTCTTCGTGTGGGAGCATCTCCAGGCGTACAAGGGCCCATCCAAGGGTGCCTGGCTGGGCATGACCTTCAACCCCAAAGGTACAAAGGAAGGAGTGAGGTTTTAGGTACTCCCCCAGGCACCACCGTGAATTCCCACCAGGTCTGTGGTGAGCAGAGGAAGCCCTTGGTGGTGGCACCGGTGGGGGGGGAACTCATGCCATGGTGTGACCAGGAGCCGCAGTGCCTCAGGCTGTGCTGGATGCCCCAAGTGTGTCCTCCTCTGGCTTGGTGGGAATGGAGTGGTGCTTTCAAGCCCAGAGCCTCCTCCAAGGCACTGGAGCCTGCAGGTTTAGGAAGGTGCCCCATCACCCCATCGCACCTCCCCATCGCCCCATCGCACCTCCCTGTACTTTCTGAACGGGGGCAAAGATGGGACATCCCCTTCAGCCTCCCCAGACCTAATTCTTCCATTTCCCAGGTGGCACCTTGGTTTGGCATGACAACACCGCCGTGAACTACTCCAACTGGGGCCAGCACGACACGGGGCCCAGCATGCTCAGCCAGAACAGCTGCTACTGGATCCAGAGCAGCAACGGCGTGTGGCGCCTGGGCTCCTGCACCAACGTCACCATGGGGGTCATCTGCAAGATCCCCCGAGGTAGGGATGCCCCGCTGCTGCCCGAGGCACCTGGGGCTGATGTGGGGTGAGCTGGGGGTCCGGGTGGTGCAGGGCAGAGCTCTGTCCCGCTGGTAGCACTAGCCACGTGTTTTGGGCAGTTCCAGCGTAGGGGGGTTGCAGGGTGCTGGGGTCTGCAGGTCCCCATCGGGCCGTGCGTGTCCCAGTGGCTGGTTCAGCACCTCGGGGCAGGATGAGGGCAGTGGTGGAGCAGAACCAGCGGGTCCCCGTGGCCGTGCGTCACCCAGCGTCGGCACGGTGCGGCGCTGGGAGCAGCGGAGGATGCGGGGCCGGCACTGGGAAGAGGGGAGGGTGCTGTGGCCGTGCACTCATCTGTCTGTGTTGCTGTTGCAGTGGAGGAGAGCAGCTTTTCCAAGGCAGGTGAGTGGAACCGTCAGCCTGGGCGCAGTACTGGGACCGGGAACCAGTGCTGGGGGACCGTACTGCAGCCTGGCTTGTATTAATAATCAAAAAACGGCGTTCCCGGGTGGGAAATCCCACTTCCAGGTGGTTTTGGTCCTGGGTTAGGACTCCCCAGTAGCAGAAGCCATTCCTCCGTGGAGGAGTGTGTCCAACCAGCCCCTTGCCAGGCTCTCCTGCCCTCGCCCCCAGTGCGTGCTCCGGCTGGGGGGATGGACACCCCATCTGCTGGTGGGATCCCAAAGATCCATCCCAGGCAGCTGCCAGATGTTCAGGCACATCAGGAGTGACCCAGAGAGGCTGCCCAGCCTCGGGAGCTGTGCCACAGGCAGGACGTCCCCAAAACACCGAAGCAGACTCACAGTCCTGTCCCGCTCTGACCCGTTCTGCCCGAGAGCCCCTGGCTGGCTGGGTCTACCGGCCAAAACCCCTCTCGCAGGGTAAGACAACGGGAGACGGCAGGCTGCCTCTCACCGGCCTTTTCTCCTCCCTGCAGCTCTGCCGGAGAACACGACGGCCATCGCGGTGGTGGTGCTGTCGACGCTGGCGCTGTGCGCCATGCTGGGCATCGCCGTCTACCTGTACAAGCGTCGGCGGAGCGCGGAGCGGGGGGCCTTCGAGAGCGCCCGCTACAGCCGTACCACCTCCAACCCCAGCGAATCCGCCGAGAAGAACATCCTGGTGTCGGACATGGAGATGAACGAGCAGCAAGACTAACGGCAGGGGGGACGCTGGGGACCGGGGACCTGGGGAGGGGGGAGGACGGAGAGCATCACACACGCTATCCCCACGGCACACGGGGCAGGGGCGGCAGCGGGACCATTGCAGCAGGGCAGGGAGAGGGGCTGGGGTCGGGGTTGGGGTCCGGCCAGGCGGGCGAGCGGAGGGAGCTGGGGTCCCTCCCGCCCCGCGGGTCGCTGCCACCACCTCCGGGCTTGTCCCCAGCTGCCGGGAGTTTGCCTGCGGCAGCCGTGGAGGCAGTTTCAGGGCTAAAAAGTTTCGAGGAAAGTCGTCCCCCCGCCCCAGTTCAAGAGCTTTCCGGCGGCGCGAACAGGCTCTGAGACACCTTCCCCTTGGGAGAAGGCAGGCGCAGGCATTCAGGGCCCTGCGGTGGGCTCGTTCCTCCCCCCCTGCCAGGAACCGAGCTGGTGTCCGAGAAGAAGACATCCTCCTGGGCAAGAGGTCTCTAAAGCCGATCTACCTCCCCTCCGCGCGCAGCGGCGAGGGCCCTGCCAGGCCCCCCCATCCCCACCACCGTGCCGCTCCTCTCCCCCTCCTCGGCCTCGTCCCCCAACCTCCGGCAGAAAGCAGCGGAGACGCTGTCGCAACGATCCGAGCGTGGACACCCCCCCCCCCCCCCCCCACCGCCCCGGCATCAGCGATGGGATCCCCTCTCCTCCCTGGCACATCCCTAGGGCTGCATCCAGCCCCAGCGAGGCCAGAGCCTGCCCGGTTTTCTGTTTTTCTTCGGTGTGCATGTCCCCCAAATAACTGGACGGGATAGCACCGGAGCAAACGGCTGGCCAGGTCCTTCTCCGGTGGGAGCATCCTCAGCACCCCAGGCTCCGCGGGAGGAGCTGGGTGCTGCGGCATGAGGTGCTGCCGGAGAGCCGGGGCCACCCTCTGTCCCTTGCCAGGCAGGGACGGCGTGGGGTTGGGGTCGCTTGCCGCTGGTTGCCTTGTTCGGGCCAGAAGGACGAGTGTCAGGGCTGTAGGGTGGGGAGCGATTTGGAAGCTTTGGTGGTTATTTTGGAAGTTCAGTGGTTTGTGGTTTTTTTTTTTTAAGGAAACGATAGCTTTTTTTGCTATACTGTATTGAGTGCGTGCTGAATATATACATTCTTTCACACAGCTGGCTGGGGTGTTTGTGGTTGCCTGTTTTATGTGTAGGATGTAGTGGAGGAGGAGGAGGAGGAGGAAGGCGGCGCAGGGCTAAGCCCCTGCCTGGTTTTTGAGCTGTGCAGGAAGGAGCGGGGCTGAGCCATCCTCCTCCCTCGGCTGCCTGCAGCAGCATCCCCAGTGCCGGGGTCGGGACAGAGGATGTCTGGAGACGGAGAGAGATGTTGGGCCCCGAGGGGGGTTCCCTGCTGGGAATGGGACCCAAAGAGCCTCTTAGACCTCTGAAGTGGGGCGGCACAGCCCCTACAAGAGACATTGGATTTAGCCCTCTGCCTCCGAGGCTTGATTGGTTTTTTTTTGTTGTTGTGATGACAACGGGAACTAGCTAATTTTTGTTACTCTCCTTTTTGATATCTGTGTGGATTTTAAAATCTGTTGATTTCACTTAAGCTGGACATTAAGTGTTTAAGAAACTGTTGGGGGGGTGGGATGGGGGAACAAGGGATCGTTGGGGTTTTGTTTACTTTTTGGCAATGTCCAAAAGCGGCCACGACGTTTCAGGGCGAGCAAGAATCTGGAGCGCACGGAGCTGCCCCGGCTCCATTTCTGTCTCTTGGCTTTCTCTGCATTTATTTCCTGAGGTCCTTTCTGGTTTGGAGCTGTTGGTTTTGTCCACGGGCCCATGGCTTCCTGCCGTGGGTGCCGGATCCTGAAAAGCTGAGCGTGAATTCCTTCTCATCCCCAGCGGGCGTTGATGTACCAAGCAGCAAGCTTGGAGTGCGCTAGCATCCCTGCTGCAGGGGTGCTTGGACTAGCAGGAGGGATGCTGAGCTGGAAGCTGTGCTGCTGGTGGGGATGGAGGTCTGGGATTAACTCCTCCTGGATGAGCAGAGCTGTTAGGAAGTCCTAAAAAAAAATAAAGGTTGAGGTTAGGATTGGTGGGAAGGAGCGGGCGAGGAGCGGTGCTGAGGTTGAGGTGTGCAACTGGGCAGGGTTGGGGCTCGTTTGGAGAAGTGCGTGAGAGCCCAGGCAAGGTGGGCGCAGGGAAGCACAGGGGGGTACGGCTGGGATGGTGGCGAGTTATCGGTGCCGGAGGAAAGCCCGTGCCGCAGAGAGTCATGGAGTGCTGGCGGTTAGGAAGGAGGTCCCGTAGCTGTGCAGGAGGTATCGTGACCGGCTTTCACACAGCTCTACCTGGGAACGCCTTGTTTAAGAGAGGTTTGTTGGTTTGGTTTTTTTTTTTCTCCTTGATTATTTTGTTCTCTTTCCTTCTTCTTTGCTTTTGAGAAAAGAAATCTGTACAGTCTAGGGGAAATTTTGTATGAGAAGAGTTTTGTCAGCTGTTGGCAGTGATCAAGATTACGGGAAAAACGCATATATGGTTAAGTGATATCTCCTATCACCATTAGAATAATGTGAAGAATTGCTTCAAAGGACCCTGTCAATTATATATATATATAATATATATATATAGTTTTGCATTTTTTTTTACTCTCTGTGGTTTGTAAGATCCTTTTAGAAGCTTGGAAATAAAATTTCCTTCCCCACCTATTTTATTCCTTTTTTTATTTTCTTCCCTTTTATTTGGGAAAAACAAAACTTGTCTTTCCCTAACAAGTAGCGAACATAAAGCTGAAATTACACCTACCTGTCTCTAATGGAGAAGGCTCAAAGGCTGCCCAGGTGAGGGGGGTGTGTTATATTAATTCCTGGCGTTGCTTGGTTGTGCGTCCCATGGGTATGGTGGCTCTCCTCTGCTGGTTGTTGTTTGGCAGAGTCAGCTAGAGGGAGAAGAAGAAGGAGAACGGGCAACGTTTCCTTGTGGATGACTCCTGAGTTCAAGGAAGATGTCAGATTGAGCAGGGTCCTTGGAAAAGTACCGAAATTTCTGTTTCTTGCCAAGGGTGGGGAGATGGGACTGTAATCCAGCTGAACCTGCTCCATCCCGTAGCTCATACTGGAGCGGTGAACAGTGGACGCGACCACCGTAACACCGAACACCCTGGGCGCTGCTGCTGGAGAAAGGCTGCAGGGGCAAGCTGCACCAAAGCCGTTGCAGAAGAGAAATTCTCCCGAAGCAGCGAGGTCGGCAGCGTCCCGCTGGCACGGAGCACGGGCATCGCGTCAGGGGCATCGCGTCTGGCCGCGATTCCGCACGCCAGGCTTCCCCCCCTGCTTGCAAACCGCGTTCGCTCAGGGTGCCGTTTTCTCGCCTCACTTTGCTTCGGGGCTTCCCCATCCCTTCGGTAGCCTGGGGCTGCCCGTAGCCACTGCTCCCTTCCCTGGGGGGCCAGACCCAGCGCCCTCCCACCACGCTGATGGGGTTGGGAGAGAGGAGATTTCAACGAGGTTTCCCTCGGGTTTGCTGGGGCCATTCAGTTTTGCCTGTCGTTTGGTGAAGAGCCCAGAGCAGGTGCTTGGAGCAGGAGCTCTAAGGATGCCTTTGAAGAAACAGATGATTTTTCTCTTCTTTTGTTTTTCACCCGAGAGGTGAGAGGACCTCACGGCGACGGGGGGGGCAGCGAGGGCTGCTCCATTTAATTGCAAACAGCAGTGGAAATAATGCTGAGCGACACCGCACTGCAGCGGGGAAAAGGACACTCGAGTCATCCTCATTCTGGAGCTTAAATGCTCTCAGGGTGACCTGACCTGAATTCAGGTATGCGGTTTCTCTTCAAAGGAAGCCCAGTAAAACTTGCACTGCTGATTTTAAACAGTGAAGCACAGAATGGGCTTCTTTTTTTTTTTTTTTTTAATTTAAAAGAAATGCAGCCTTTGGAGAAAATAGTAGTTTGTAGTAACCAAAGGCCCTTTCTCACGGAAATGAAGTCTCCACCTTTTATCTGCTCTTCTGAACTTGAGCTGAGCACACCCATTTGAAGGGAGTCATTAGAAAATTCCATGAGGTCTGGTTCAGGCTGGGTTCATCTGGAGAAGGATACAAAATAGCCTCGTTATTTTAATCCCCTTTAATTTCCCTACTGACTACTTAGGTATCAGACAGAGGGAAGGCAACACCTCTGAGGCTGGCAACTAGGACACTAAAATTAGCCATTGGCAGGTGTGCTTCTTGCCAGCCCCTGGCCTGCGGACTAGTGGTAAGGGTTTTGAAGATGAACGTCTGTTTTATTTGCAGAAGCAATTTATAGTGTGTCTAAGTGCAGCACAGCACACCTAGACTCCAAGGTGGGTTTCATCTGATAAATCTGAGTCAACCTGGGCTGCTGGCCTAGCCTTAGGCTCCTGTCGGAGTCAGCTCGGATGCACTCACTGGGCACTAGTAGGTCTAAACTGGGTCAGATGAATGGTGACCTAAAGTGCCCTGTTCTCTTGAATAAAAAAAAAAGAAGGCTGGGGCAGCTAGCTGAGCTGCAGCGTCTACATCACACCTGACATTAGGTGAGCAGGATCCTGCCCTAAGAGGCTAATTCCCTCGATTTTGCCTGCACTGATGGGTAAAAGTAGACCTAAGCTGCTTAGGACTTGCTCGTCATCTGCATTGAATACTTTTAGCCCTGCACTGAGATGATCCTAGTAGCCACAGTGTGGGGGAAGTGCTCAAATATATTTGGGAGCCTTACGGTATGGGCAGTACAGAAGCAGTTAATGCCATGCTTGGCTCTTCTAAAGACATGCCGGCTGTTTTATCTACAAGCTATAGCAAGCAGCGTGCACAAAAAGGGTGAGGAGTCCGCTGGGCTGAGCCTGCTGTTTACCACTGGGATCCGACACAGCAGTGTTTGCGAAGGTGAGAATTCAGTGTTAAACGTTCAGGAAAAAGAAAACGCTCAGTGGCTGTAGTACGTATCAAAAATCGGGCCGCCTCAGAGCCGCAGACGTGTACGGGCTGTGACCAGTGGACGCTGCCTTTTTGAAGCAAATTGCAGTTGGCAGCTGTTTTCATTTCACCCCATGGTAAAAACCGCTACTCTGAAAAGAACCAGTTTGTGCAAAACGAGTAACCACAAGATCTTTTGTTTCCTCATTCCCAGAATCCAGGCATAAGTCTGACTCAGAAGTTATTAATCTTTGCTGGATAAAGAAGGAATGCAATGTTCTGTGAATACAGTGTCTGCTTAGTAAGTAGTTTTGTTCAGGAATAATCACAAATATGCTAGGTACTCTTCACTTGGGATGGTTATTGGTCATATTTTCATGTATAGTTCATGTTTAATAATTACGTTCTAATTCATGCAGTTAGTATGTAGTTTGTAAGGACCAACTTGGAGACTAGTGAGCAGAGCCATGCATGTGGATCAGGTTTCCAGTGATGGACAATAACCAGCACAGTGTTAGCAAGCAGCATCGGGGATATTAAGTGCCTCAAAACTTGCAAAATTATACCCTCTCATCACACACAGAAAAAGAATGATGATTTATTAAGTGAAGTATTTCAAGTTTATGTGGAATTGAGAAGTTAGGAAATGTGTTAATCAGACAAGAATTCAGGAGGTTCATGTACAAATCTGAGCGTAGCTTAGAAGAATTTATACAGCAAATTTGTACCAATCAATCCAATTTTTTGCTGAGATACAACTGCTCCAGCCTTTTTGCTGTACAGTACAGTGAAGCCTTCAGGCTCGTTCCTATTTTCACTTCCAAACAACAGCAGTATTTTCTAGTTGCTTTGCATGGATTCAACTCGGTGTCTTTGTATGTCAGCATTCAAGTCAAGATCTGAGTAAGTGGTTTTCTTCTGCCTCCATTCTCCCCTCTAAAACAAAGGAAAAGCCCCTCTCTGTTGAGGCCATGCTAGTTGTTAAAGAAAGGGAACATTAAATACAAGAACGTTACCAAAAGTTCATCCCACTCAAGCTGAAGGCAATGCACTCGATGATTTGTTGTCACATGCATTCGATCAACAGATGTATAAGTGTGCTATGGACCTTTTGGCTGTAAGCTGTGTACAGGATCACATCACTTTATAAGCTCAAGCTCTAATCAGAAGAAACCTCAGAAGCAAAGAATGTCAGTATTATATGTGACTTAAAACACACAGTAAAGGAGCCACAGGCATCTCCGTAGCTTGTGATTTTAAAGGTTAAAGGAGGTCAGTTAAAAACCCAACTTACTAGCCAACTGTTTCCAATTAGGTGAGGCAGTTTTAGGACATAATCAATAGAAATGCTATGTTGACTTCACTACTAGTTGCCTTGACCTATGGTCTTTTAAAGTAATTAGCAGTTGGTGTTTGGACTTTTAAAGACATCAGTAGGACTACAAAAAGGACTGTGTGACATAAACACAGTTGTTTTGGCTTCAATTAAAGTAGAAGAAAAGTAGGGGTATAAAAAACAATGAAAAGGGTACTTGATATAAAGGCTTCTTGGTGAAATTCCAACATCATGAGAGTTTTATCTGTTTTTCTCAGAGTCAGGATTTGTAAGTGAAGCAAGCAGGGTGTTCTAGAATACCTTTTTTCATCAACAAGAAAAATACTAACTGAACAAGATGAAATGTCATTGCTTTCTCTTAAGCTTGGAAGTAGAGAACAATCGCTGAATAATTATTTTGATTGCCAATTATCTGCACTACTAGCCTGCTGTTCTGCTCTCAGAGGCACCTGTGCAAACCCTTCTGAACTCAGTTGTGCTGCCCATCTGAGGATACAACAGCTTCCCCAACATTCAAAAGATATTTATTAATTGACATAGCCTTCAGATTTATACAGTTTGAATTACTGTGGGCAAGTACAGTAAGGCAGAAAGTATGGTCTCCTTGTTGTACATAAACAGCTTCTAAACACTGTGGAAATAACTAGAGTGCCCAGTGCCTCAGCATCTTTTTTTCCTAAAATGGGAATTTTGTAATTCTTACAGTACTGTTGTTAAGTTTGAATATGTGGAAAACTTTTTCAAGTCACTGGTTGCAAATCATGCAAAAACTGCAAAGTCCTGCTTTCTTAGATTACCTTGGTTATTATTTACAATACACCTGAAAATGCAGTTTTCTTTTTGATCGTTTTGTCAAATCTGTAGCATTTGAATTGTTATTTAATTCTTAAATATTACATAAGAAGTAAATTTAGTCTACTCAATAAGACAACTAGCAGCTGTATTTCGTCTGGGGAATGAACTGCTGGCATAGCGGCCATATGGGGGATAATGTAAAATGTAGAAAGTATGCAGGAATGTCTCTTTAGAAGTGACACTATCACTAATTAATTAAAATGCCTGATTCAAAGCATGATTTTATATTCTAAGGAGTGTGTCAGCATAAGCAAGTGAATTGCTGTTTCTCAGTGCTTGAGACTATTCAGCTCTGAGCACTGGCTCTCATGGCAATCGAAGGCGATACGCTAGTAGTGCAAAAGGCAACTCCTGCTGTGGGTGAGGAATTTCTCACTGCTGGAGCTACCACGCCGGATAGAGCCTGGGAAAACCTCAGCTGTAATTAGCCAAGCAGTTACTAGGTGTCACTGTAGCCCCAGCTGACAGAACGGGAAGAGCCCTCCTTTGGCAAAACCCCATGGAAGTGGAAGCAAATCCAACAAAGAAACGAAACTCGCTCCAGCTGAAAGAGGTTTGCTATGAGAATAGTAGCTGTGGTATAAACATAAGATGTGAAGTCTTCCTCTAGAATGAAATAACTCATTTGGCATTTAGCATTGTTCTCAGGCATTACAAGTCATTTAAATCCTGTTTATATGTGGTATTTTTCCTGTAACTGGTGTGTTGGAATTCAGAGAAACCTTTCTTTAGCAGCAGCAGCATGATTTCATACCTCATCATCGGCTCCCTGGTAAACGGATCTGCAAGACAACAAATACCTTTCATTCACTGCTAAAACGTCTATTTAAAATACACATTCTCATTGTTCTGTGCACTAATCCTGCACAATGAATTGTAATAGGACCTAGAAGGGGAAGGAGAAGTGGCTGGCTTGGCCAAAGAAGGCAATTCACATCTCTGGAGAATATTAACATGCTAAGGTTAATAAATGATTTACCAGAGAAAGTTTCCTTACCCTTTAATTTTCTTTTTATTTCTACCTTTGAGAGAAATACAAGTCCTTCCTATTGGCTGAGGGACAGGAGTCTCTGTTCTGTAATGCAATTCAGCAAGCATTTACATCAGAAACCGGGAGTTAATCTCTTCTTAGCCCATAATCATTGTCTACACAACTTATCTAAATATGAAGTTTACCCTGTTTAAATACCCATTACAAAATCAGAGTTGAGACAAAGAAAAATATCTTTGTAATGGAAAATGGATAAAATATCTCTGTAATGGATAGTTTAACTTCGAGGTCAAAGTCAAGGTTGTGGCTAGAAACTTTGGAGGCAGTAGTTTTACAATTACAAGGCAAAGAACAAATGTAAACTGAGTTACTCTCAGATATGGGAACTGAATGATCCCTAACTTACCAGGTGATAGTGAAGTAGTATAAATAAGTTCAAATAAGTATCTTAGCTACGTTTTCAAATTGTTCTTTTCTTCTCATTGATTCATTTAAAAACCCCATTGTTCACAGAAGATATTCCACGAATATTGCTATAAACTTAGAAGTGCTGTAGGATTGAAGAAGACTTTATTTATCATGACTAATGGTCATGTTCAGGAAAAAGCTGCAAAGCGATATGCAGCTTGAAAGGGTGGGAAAAGGGTGCACAGACTGAAACTTTTTGTTGAAGAACAAAGAGTGTTTCAGGCTGCTGAAGACATATTTTTTTAATCAATAGTACTAGCACCTCTTTAAAATTCCTGTCTGGAATGTTTCACTAAGGTAAGAAAAATTCAAATCAGGGTTTTTTTTTTTCCAGTGGGTTAGTAGAAGTCCCAACTTCCTTCTGATATACTTCTGAGTTCAGCAGGGGCAGCCACCTGAAATCCAATGGCTTAATAGGGTCCTAGATCTTGAACCCTGAAACGGCAGAAACAAATGCAGGAAGCTTTCTCAGAGGATGAAGCTTCACGTGCTGTTTTAGACACTGAACCTAGTGTGGAAAACAGCTTCAGGCTCGTCCTCAATATTTGATGTAGACAGGCTCTTTGACATCATAAGGACCAGCTGCATGAGTAAGCACTCAATTTTCTAACCCACAGAATCCGAGGTTATTTTGCAAGTAAAAGCAAAGCATTTTCTTACAGTTTGCGATTCCATCTTAAAAAATAATCCAGTTTGTTGTCCTGTTTTACATATGTCAATGTCTTGCTGCTAGCATTTCTCTTTTAAAACTGGATGGGTATGTAGAATTTCCTGATCAGCTCAAAGGAAAGAAAACACAGTGACTTTGTTAAAACAAAATTACATGAAAACAAAAGCCTTATTAAATGAATAAAGTCTTTAACAAGATGCCAGCCTTCTTTTTAGATGTTCCAGAAAAAGCTCATAAATGCTGGTAAAGGCAATTTAACATCTTACTGAATCAAATAATCAGGGGGAGTGCTAGCACACCAAATGCGTAACAAATCAAGTTTTACTGCAATAGACTTTTAAAGAATTAAAGGACTAAAGCCCAACAGCTAGAACTTGTACACTGTGGGGTTTGTCTTTTTTCTTTTCATTGCTCATTGTTTTGTGGGGAACTTCAATTAAGTATCTTTACTGTACACTTGATATCATGTAAATTTTTCTAATTTCTGAAACTTGCATTTCCTGAATTTTTTCCTCCCACTTTTTGATGTTTAATGTGTCTCTTTTATATCTAAGTCCCTCTTGCCAATTCATGAGATCTTGCATATTTAATGAGAACAATTAAACAAGAATTTTGTAAAAGTGAGTTTTAAGCTCTAAAGCTTACTTTCATTTTCCTCTGCTTTAGGCTGTCTTGCACACTAGGAGAAAGGCAACTAAGATTAATAAAGCTTTCCTATTTTAACACTGATTAGACATATGATTTAATAGAGCTAGAAAAAGCAAAGAGAATGCTTTTTAAAAAAATGAAAGCATGGAAATGCTTAAAAGCAGGACAAGTGAGGAAATTACTTTAATACTTAAGATACAGTAAAGCTTTGGATTACTCTCAATATCAAAATGACTTGTAAACAGACTGGTTTGCCATTAAATTTTACTCATCTATATTTAACTTTATTTTTTAAAAGACTTGTTTCATTTAAGCAGCAAGTGCTAACACAAGAAAAATCTAAGGTTGTAGCTTCCTTTTAATGGTTTCTGATCCTTTTTTTTAAGTTGTTGGCTTCTAAAATAAAATTTATACATGGGGAAAAACTATGAGACCCTCAGAGATTTATATGGATTTAATCATGATTTTGTGCTAATAACACTCAAACTTTCAGAAGTATGATTGAACTCAAACCTAGAAGTAATGCATTCTTCTGAGATACATGTGAGAGAGAGCTTGCCATTTGGACTTGGTATTTTTCATTTCCAAGTCCAATTGGAATTGAGACTTTGAAAGAGAGATACATGAATATGGCATCTTGTTGACGCAACCTGTGTCGTTGTTTTAGCTAAAGGTCTTTTGCCTCTCCATCGCAGGATGGCACCTAGAGTATGGGAAAGCCTTTGTCATCCCTTTGAACTTAGAGTGACACTGAGGGGGTGGACAGGATTTTTTTTCAAAGCCCAAAGGTCTCATACAGCCAGAGGCTCATGTGTTTCACTTGCTGTTCCCCATCCAAACCTTATTAATGCAGACCTGCGTGGGAGGGAAGGTTAAACAATGCAAGCAGCCCAACAGCAGAAGAGCACTGGTGGTAAATGTTTGAAAAAATAGGATCAAACACTCATTAATTGTCCATTACTGATGTAGCACGTTCTACCTCTGTGCCACCTTTGGGGGATTGCTCATTTATTTTTCCTACTATCATCTATTTACACCAAGTAGGCTGACTCAGCTATCAAAAAGCACACATACTTCAATAATGAATGTACATGATTCTGTATCAAAATATTTGAATGACTAACTAATGAATGATTGTGAAAAGCTTCACTGCACTACTCCCGTGGGTTTCTGGTTTAATTCTGTATTGTCTCTGAAGTGCTTGTTTGAAAGTGGTTTCTCTTTCATGTTTGCCTGTTGCCGATAGACTTCTTTATGAGAGTTTTTAACAACACCATCTGTAACCTCTGACTGCTGCAGCATTGTATCATTTGACACTAAAGCTGTCACTTCAATTCCTGAAAGTTTTAGGAAAATGATGGCAAATAAAAATTTTCAGCATTTTGTACTGTTTATCCTGCTTGCACTAAATGTCCCACATCAGATGAGCTTGGCTTATATTACAGGAGAAGGAGTTAGACTAATTTAGAGCACATTTGACCATGTAATGCTGGGCCATTAACAGATAATTGAGGTTGCTCAGAAACCAGACTCATTCTAGCTGTAATTCTGTCCCGCTACTGCACCATGCCAGAGACCTGCCCACAAGAGCAGATTCCATACCTAATTCTCTCACTTGTTACATGATTTGGTATCTCGCACCTCAACCCAAACTTTCAGAAGTTTAAATTGTTGCCTATGGGTTTGCCAGTGATTTTAGGGGACACTCTTTGATTCTACTTTTACAGTAACCAGCGTGAACCACTTTGAGTGTGCTCTATCTGCTCCACTCCATGTCTGCAACATGGGTATTTATATATCACCTAGTCATGCCTTTAAAAAGACAAGGGTCTCTACAGCGAGGCTCATGTGACCGGTTTGTCACCTTTCACAAGGTAAGATGAACCATATCTAGAATAGAGTATTTCTGTATCTCAGACTTGCCTTTTTCTCTACACAGACTATAACAAAATTGTGGCCAACTGATGTTGACTTTGTACTGGGGATGTCTAAAATGAGCAGAGATTAATCCCCCCTCTTTTGCCTGGTTTTTGGAAGCTTTGAATTCTTCACTGACTTCAGCTGGCACTGTGGCTGCTTTCAGCTTTCTGAATGGCAAATGGAAAGTTTTTTAAATTATTTATTACCATAGATAGTCAAAATGAGAGGTAGCTTGTGGAGATGCCAGGTCCTGATGCACCACAGACAGGTGGTTTATGTGCTACATCTGCAAGTATTATTTT
Source organism: Haliaeetus albicilla (assembly GCF_947461875.1). NCBI lineage: Eukaryota > Metazoa > Chordata > Aves > Accipitriformes > Accipitridae > Haliaeetus > Haliaeetus albicilla. The sequence continues at coordinate 4,509,407 of NC_091489.1, read as the reverse complement.
ACTTTTTGTTCTCTCATCTGCACTGATGGTTTGTCAGGAGAAAACTGTGAGGTTGCTTGGTTCTTTGGGGTTTTTTGAGTTGTTTTGTCTTGTCTTGTTTTTAATGATGTTCAGCCATAACTAAGCCAGAAATACCCACTAATTGTAAGGGTAAACATATCATAACAACAACAATAAAATAAAAAGAATTATTCTTATCACTATGTCAGTATTATTTTAGACTGGACATTTCAAAATGGCAAGACTAGAAAGGAATCACAAGAATCCAGCATCTCATAGCCTGGGTTCTAATTAAAATCCCTCCTAACCTCCAGACAGTCAGAACTGAAAATCACTGTTCTTGCAGTTTCAAGATGACTGATGAAAGACTTCAGACAAACCACAAGCAGCCACTGGATCAGTTGATGTGACCTTTTTTTAGGTCAGCTCAACTACAGTCATAATGATCCAGTGAAAAGATGTTCTATGAATTTAAAAACATCAAAAATGTCATTCCAGGGAGTTTTGCAAGGTACAGAACACAGTCCCAGTTCCACATAGAGTTTGCCTGACAATTAACTGGAAAGTTTCGTCTGTGGCTTTGCAATTCATAACAAGCTAAGACAAGGGCAATATGTTTTAATTTGACATGTCCATAGTGCTGACCCACTGACTTAGTCACAAATGACAGCACCACAAATGTATTCTGACTCTTCCTGTCTGCATGCCTGAAATGAGTGGAATAATGAAGTATCTCTCAAGATGATGGAAATCATATTTACCTACAGCCAAGAAAACCTTCCACATGGGCTGAGATGCTTACCATAAGGAGCACTGGCAAAAAGGCCTCATCAAAACCTTCATTTTCACCCTTAGTCTAATTAAGAATCCCTAATGCATCGCTGCCAAAACTATTGAAAGGAGTTGGTGACTAGTTAACATCAACCAGAGAAGCTGGTAGGGATATGTCTGTACTCATTTAAATTAGCATTGTCAATAAAGTCATTATAGTTCTCATTCCTCAGTCATTCCAGGTGCATTTTCCAGGCATATAATCCTATACAATCCCAAAAGTTACTTGGGATCTTTTCTAAAAATTTTTTTAATTCTATGACTGATGAGCAGGGTGAGCACAGGTGACTTTTGTTAAGCTGTGAAAACCACTGTGACTGTCATTTAAATAATTGGAAGACAACAAGGAAATGAACTACCTTTGCATTAGGATGTCAAGAAGGATATGAGGATCAGGTGTGATTACAGTCTGCACCTGTAAGGAAGCTGCACAACAGAAGTTTACTGGCTGGTTTTTGAAAAGGAAGGTCTGCTTGGAAAGACTTTCCTGGTTCTATGTGGATTGAAGAGTTTGACAACAAAAGAGGAATGGTAAACTGCTGTAACTCTCAGAAGAAAACAGTGAGGATGGGACATAACTACAAGGTAACTGGAAACACTGTTATTTTCACTACTTTTCTTACCCTTTTTTCTGGTAATGAGGATGCGGTTCAGTCTCGTGAGTTCTGCAGGTCTCTATTTGTAAAGGTGATGCAGTCCAAGATAAAGACCCGAATCTGTTAGTTTGTGCTGTGCCTGTATTTAAAAAAGAAATCGGTATTTTCCCTTTTGGTGATTACCTTGTGCTAAACTACACAAAGATGCTAGAACAGACTCCAGTAGTGATAACCTGTTTAGTGGCAGCCTGTTTAGTGGCTGGGATAGGCTGTATAGCTGTTTATCCCTGTGTTTAATTGACCTCTCTTATTTTACATGAGTAAAAGGCAGGTGCTCTGTGGTTACATGCTAAGCATGCGAGTGAGAGGAGTGTAGTGCAGCCTGGCCGGCCTGAGTGGCAGCTGGCATGTTCCAGCACGTGGTTGGAAAGGCATAACCAAAATGAAGGCACCGCTGTTGTGGGGCATATGAGTGACAGTTAGTTATGGATGCATATGTATGTTCCTGTCACAACGCAGCATGTAGGACATGATTTTGCATTCTGTGTCTAGTACTGTAATGGGAATGGGGCTTTAAGAAAGAGGCTAGGATGGAGGGCATGACCAGAATAACTTACTTAAGATGTTGCTGTTCTTGTCTGCATCTGAGAGGCCTTCAGAAAGAAGTTAGTTGCATATGAGCCATATTCAGACAAAAAGGCTGTGGGATGAGTATCTGATTTACTGAATGCAATTAACTTCTTAACTCTGGATTATTTTCACAACTAATGTTGTATGTGATAATAATCTTTCTTACTAGCAATGCTCACAGCTATTGGCCTATTGTGAGAATTCAGCATCCTCAGAAGGGAGGGAGGATGGTGAGGGAGTTCTCTTAGATTTTTGAGTCCTGGCCTGCAAAAATGCAGGGTTGCCAGTTTTACTGAGACAATATCCTGTTAAAAAGGAAAGAATGAAGGTTTTGAACTCGGGTAAGTAAAAGATGGACGTTTAGTCTGGCCTCAGGTATAAAAGGGAGCATGGGATGTAACGCTGTATGAGTACAATACCTGTCTAGAATGGAACTTGGCGAGTCCCAGCAGAGAAATGGGCCTATTCCAGTGAATACTAGTAAATATTGGTATAGTTCACCAGGAAGAAAGCAAATGTGAAGTACTGAATTGACATGAGCAATGGCAAATACCAAGCAGCAATTAAAAGGAAAAAAAGACGGTGCAATTAAAACTACAGATGTACTATTCAGAACTGGGGGGGGGGGGGGGGGTGGTTTCTGGGAGGAGGTGGCTGCTTTCTTTTTTAATCCAGATCAACTACAATGTAGATAATAATCACTAATATGAAAAACAAGGAGTGAATTTTCTGCATTCCTAGATGGAAGGTCTCTAAGGAAAATCCTGGTACTGTGGGGAACCAGGTGCAGAACTAGATGGTGTTAAGCTTTCCTAAAACAGATCATGAAACAGGGATGGACTGTCTCTAAAAGTGTCAATTCTCAGTGAGATACAGCAAGAGATCTTGACCACCTGTAGGTACTGAAGATTTCATGGCACTTGTAACTGTCATAAAATAAAATGCAGCATCCTGGCTGCATTCCACTGGGGGTAATTGATTTTGCCTCCCCAAATTTCCACTCTATGGCTCTAACTGAATACTTTTTTTTTAAATACTGTATCTAATCAACCCTCAGGACGAAACACTTATTTTGTTTGTCAAGAGAGAGACAAGTGTTTTGTTTGCCTTTTGCCTCTGTAATTAAAGTGCCAGCTGCCAAAAGTGAAACAAACTATAGAAATTTATAATTATTTCCCCCATAAATACACTGTACAGTATTGCTGGCGTGGAAGAGTAGCCCTCATTCCAAGTCAGAAATGGCTGTATTCCACTGATTAGAGACAAAAAAAAATGTGTATATGTAAGTGCATTTGGGTGGGGGGAGAATGGCAGGGAGCAGGGGAGGGATTTTTGTATGTGTGTACTTACAGAATGCACGTGCTGGATCCTGAATGTAAATCCAAGCTTGATTAAAGCTACCTTAAGGCTGCTAATAGTGTTCCTGAGAAGTACTGTCATCCTTTTAAAAATTATATGTAGGAAGAGGCAAGACCAGCCATCCTGTGCATGGAAGCAGCATCACCTTTAACCTTGAATTCATCCTACTCCACATGACTTTGATCAAAACACCCTTTTTTTGTGTGTGTGGTTTAGGGGTGGTGGTGTGTCCCTCTTGTGGTTTAAGTATCCTGGTATACCTGGGAAAGGCTGTAACTGGGTTGGTGTATTCTTTGTGCTATAGTATTCTATGCTCTAGCATGTTTATAAATTCTCCTTAAATTGTTCTTTTAAGTGTTGCATCTTTCTCCACCCTTTTCCCCTAAATTTCTGTATTCCTTTTGGACATCTCAAGCCATGATGATGTTCTCCTTTAGGCTTTCAATGAGTGTCTGCCAATCTCAGCCTAAGTAAAAGGCTTTCTGTTCATATGTATTTTACAGCATAGTGGCAAATCAATCATCTAGAAAACAGTTTGCTGGTGAATGCTTCTGTCAAAGCATTCTGGGAAATCATTTACTTTTTTTTTTTTATGAGTAAGTAAGGCCTGAAGGCACGCAGATGGGGAAATATACACTGTTTACTGCAAATAATTTGAGAAAGACACTTCTACCAGATTGTGCATCTTCTCCTAGTTGATAGGAAAGACTCTGGCACATTGAATTATTTATTTAGATGAGTAGAAATGCTGAAAAGGGCACCGAACCATATGTTTTAGAAGCTTCTGGCATCACTAGGAATGCATCACAAATAATATCCTAAAAGTACAGCAGTATAATATGATATAAAACACCTCAAGAAAGAAACACAACCTCTAATCTTAATTACTCTAAATACTCTAGCAATTATTCACCCTTGCAATTCATCCCATTTTTTTAAATGCCTGAGGGGGAGAAATGAGCCTTGCAGTTTCTCCTTGTGTGGAATGTGTAAGCATGATGCACTGAATTATCAAACTAGAATCCAATACAGGCATCAGTTCAAATTCTGTAAAGTACTCTAAAAGCTTCAAAACCGAACTGTGTGCATGTGATTCACGTGCAAGCCTTGTTACTTGACTGCCAGTACTAGACAGGCTGTGCAGGAGTGGGGACTGAAACTCCTACCAGGCACTCTGAGGAAAGCCAAGACACTTGCAAGACTTCTGGAGAAGGCAACTTCTATTGCAATTTGCTAAAAGGCCTTGTTGTAATATCTTATTTACTTACAGCTTCCATAGTGGGGTCCTGTCTGTGACTTGAAGTCCCTAGAGTTATGGAAACTTGTCAGTAACAATGAATAATAGAATTTGTGTATTAAAATTCAAGAATAGTATTTTGAAGTCTTATCAAGAAGATTTTCTTTGGTTGCTGAGCATGTTGATCTCTCTCCTCAGTACTAGCATCACCTTATGATGAAATCAATACATCTGGCTTTGGTAAGAATAATTTCTCAGAAAACAGGGTATTTTTGGCTGCTGTTAAAAAAGGAGGCTCTTAGATTCAGTATTTGGGCCCATCATTCCTGTATTTCTTTCTTTAAAATTCCATGTTCATTTAAAAAAAGGAAAAAAAGCCTAATGGGAAGATGTTCAATTCTTCTATTGCTTAGTTTGCTAAATTCTGCATCTTACATAATGTTGTGAAGGACAAACAATGAAATCCTTGGCTGCTCTCCCTTAATCTGCTTCTCTCCTGCAATGTTGTATCTACATAACAAACAAGATTTTTTTTCCCATTGCCACACTTAATTATAGGTTTTCTCTATGCAAAGCCTCGAGATATTGGGCAGTTTCTGTGAAATGCTCTGGGATTATACAATCCGAGCCCAAGATGAATAAAGTCTCTTTACATTTGTTGAAATCTGCATAAGTAAGCATATCTCTTTCTCACAGTTTAGCAGGTTTCAGTTGGTGTTGACATTTCACTACACATTGAAATATTGCAAGGCAGCAATATCAAAATAGGATTACGGACTCTTATCTGAAGAGAGGCAGTTCCTTACCCATGACTGTTGGTGATTTCTGTAATGTGCATTCACGTTAAAATTGTCCACATTAATTATCAGGTTCTGCTTGCAAAGCTCACAGGTCTTCACAGCCTCCAGATCAGCCCCTGCAATAAGGCAAAAAATTAAGTCTTTATCCTTAAACTACATTATGCCTGTTATAAAATTGGAATGAGGAAATTTTTTATTTTAAAGCCGTCTTCTACAGATTGCTATCTTTTTATTGGAATGCTCCCGAATCATTTGAAACCACGGCATTTTTAATACTAAACACACATAATAGTAAGGATAATTGGAATAGTCTTCTGTTAAATTCTGTGTGGTATCTGACTGCTGGATTTTTTCTTTGCTTTTAAATGACAAAATGAGTAGTTTTTATGGAATAAAACTGCAGGGATCGTGAGCCACACTGATGTAAAATGCAGTAATGGACTCCATACATAAACCTCTGTCTAAGGCCTTGTCAGTACCGACAAAGCCAAGGAATTGCCTGGAATACTTTACTTGCATCTTGCCCTCATTATTTTTAAGACAACAATGAATTTCATTTGAGTGCCATAAAATAAATGGATACACTCCCACCCTATAAACTAATTCTCTTTTCCCCTTTTCTTCTAAAGAAAGATGTGGAACAAAAACTTCTGAAGAGAAAAAAGCCCTGCTTTCCATGTGCACAGATGGCCTGCTTTAAAAAAAAAAAAAAAACCAAAACAAACAAACAAAAAAAAAACCCCAGACAAAGAAACCTTCCCCACACACTTCACTAACCAGAAGCAAAAGTTCTGCTTGTTAAGACTGATATCTCATCAAAAATGCTTCTTGGGACAAGGTTCCACTTAGTTCATTCATTGCTTAACATACCGCCACCTCTTTTCTTGTTCTGGCTCCCAATCTACCTAAGAAACTCTCTCTGAACAGGATCACGTCCCCGTATGCTGTCAACTAGCACTGAGGGGAAACTTAAATTATTCTATGAGGACAGGATTTGGGGAAGGTTTGGGAAATGTGACTCACTTCCCTAAGCTGGGGGCAAGCCAGGAATTTAAATGAACGAGGCCTGGCAGGGAACCAAGTACACAGGATTTCACTGATATATCATCTGCCTTTTAAGACTGAAGAAACAAAGCTGGGGTAAGCTATTATCTTCCCATGTACAGGATTGGCATTTTACACAATCTACGCTAGGTTAGGGTGTGTGTATATATCATATACCTACTTATATCCTTTCTGGAGGTTAATTCTCTGGTTATTATCTGATAGTGTATTAATTAGTGTTTTAATTTGTATTTTTAAGCGCTTACTTACAAGGAGCAAGTTGAAAATTATACAACCCACTTAGCGACTTCAGAACCCATAGTGTACCTAAGTGCTTAACGAATACTGTAGAATGCATCTTTAAAAAAATAAAAAACCCAAACCAACTTGTGTCGTGATTACCTTCAGCCTCTTGACAAAGATAGGGTCCATATTGTGAAAATGCACTTATAATGCATCACTGATAATCTTCATTCAGAATGGAACTAGAAATGGCACAGCAAGACTAGTGCTTAGGAAAAAAAAAAAAAAGCCTGCTGACATTAGTGAGGGTGAAATCAAAGAATAATCACCAGGACTGTTCTCTAGCTGGGATTGACCTTCCTGCATGCTAAAATTTCCCCTGCTCATACTCCTTCTCCCCTCCCCATCTGAATTCTTCCAACACTTCACACATTTCATCTTATTTTATGATTTCTGTCATTCAAACATTTCTCTACGTGTTAGTCTTACACATGCAGTTTATGAACCCTGCAAAATTTGATGTTCACCTGATACTACTAATTGCTGTAGATTGGCTCACTAAATCTTTAAAGACTTAATATCAAAGATCTTGTTTTAATCTAAACTGAGCACTAGAAAATTATCAGTTTGGGTTTGGTGATCTGCTCACTACGTACCAGTAGCCTCATCAAAGACTTCAGTATCTACTGTTACCTGACTGAGAATGCTTGTGCTATAGAAAAATACTACCATGGTGATCAAGCCATGAGTTAAATGTGTCCTTTGAGTAAATTTAAAGACTTCATCTTCTTCCAACTCCATAAGTATAGGGGAATTAGCTGAGAGGTAAATCTGGCAGAAGCATCTCAACAGAATGTTTTATATCTTGTGGGTCTCTCTCTCACACCTGAATTTATTTTAGCTTTGAGCCATTTTTTTTAGACATTCCTGTTGAACAAACTGCAGGCTTCCCACACAGCCACATGGCTCTAACAGTGAATTTGTAGGAGAACCTCCAGCAATCTGACAGATACGACACTGATCTCCTTCCTCTTCTGAGTCTTCTGCCAGGAGACTATTAAGACGTAACAGAAGAAATTAAACACTGCTCTTGGCAAAGTCTACAGCTGAATAATGGACAGTATATTTGCACTGATGTTCTAGGATTTGGAGAGATTTTACTAAGGACCTTTATCACATGATGGCGACCTGAAAGTATAATATCCAACAGTTTAGAGTTAATATATACCTTAAAGCTGATAAATGTTCAAAGGAAAAACCTTATAGTCTCTAAATCCCCTTTATGTTTTTGTGTAATCCAAATCTGATTATATGTTGCTGAGAATTATACAGCCACTGTTCTTTGAGAAGAACGAGTATGTTTGAATACTACCCATCAAATATGAGAGGAGGTATCTGCTGAATACTCTTCCCCTCTCAGCTATGTTGGCATTGTATGAGTTTTGAATATTTGTCCTGAGTGGCTTGCTTTCTAGAAACCTTTCTAGATTTGTGGTGATGCAGGGGAAGTTCACTTCTTGGTGAAGAGTGATATTTTAACCAAACAGGGGAAAAAAAAGTTATGTCACAAAACATTTTAATGGCTTTGTATTTATGACCGATGGATGAAAACATGCCAAGTATTCACTGACTATGATCTACTGCTTTTGCATGAAATCTGATGAGCAGATTAGGTTCCTATTTAATAAACAGAATACTAACCAACAAAAATGTTAAGCCTTGGATTGGCCTCTAGACTAACTAATACTGTAAAAGTAAAAATATGAAAATGATAAAGCTATTTGTGACTTTATCACTTCACGCATTCAAACCTTAACCACACGGAGTTACATCTCCTTCCTTAACTTTGCCTACTAATACCCCCAGGGTGCTACATACGTAACACATCAGAAAACCAGACTCTTGAAGTTAATGTCACTAGCAAAATATTGGTTTGGGGGTGGTGGTGGTGGTGTCTCCCTTTTTCCATCCCCTTCTAGCCATGGTTTGGTTTGCTTAAATGTTTTGTGTTGAGAAAGAGGGAAAAGGCTTTTGTCTGAAAGCTGGAATAACAGGAGACCTTGTTTACCTGTAGAGCTTTCAGCTTCTTTTTAGTCTGCCCTTTGGTTATCTTTTCTCCTGTTTTCTGGCATGTCTCCCCCTAAATTTCTTGGACAGAACAGGTACCATTACTAACTCCAACTAACGTCATCAGGAGACTGAGGAAACTCAGGAGAAGGGAGGCTTCCTGGTGGCGTAGCAGAAAAGATGAATCTTTACAACCTTTCTGTGCAAGATAGGAAAAACCTCTAGATGTTCCTTCCATCTAAACTGTTACCTCCAGACAGTGTGGCACCCCTAGTTCTGAATTTCCTTAACTTTTGAAGAGAAAAGTTTCACTCTGAAAATTCTGTCTAGCTGTCTGCCATGTCCCCTGGGATAGCTGACAAACTTTGAAATACAGACAGTTGGTTTATTTGCAGTGACGCTGGGAACAGAAACGTTTTTCCTGATAGCATCTCTGAATCTAATTGCTTAAGCAGTTTCTTGAGACAGAGCGAGCAGCTTGTTGATTACCATGAGCAGCAGGGAAACCTATTGCTCCTTCATTCTGCCTTTATTTGAAAGTCTCCGCAGTCAAAGAAATTACTGTAGTTAGACCACAGATAGAAAATAGGACAAACAAACAATTAAAAATAACTTTGATGAACAAGGCTGTGTCTCTTAACTTGAACTTCTGATTATGGCTGGAATACATAAAGAAGCTGAGCTTAGAGGACTCAGCGCTGGTTAAATGGGATCTATCCCAAAGGGAAGCCTTATAAAGGAATGAAAGAGCAAGTTCTATGACTGTGCTATTAGCCATGTATACCAGTGCCCAAAGAGCACACTTGTGGGTTGCGGTGGAGTCTGTCACATTGAGGAATCTATTTTTTTGCCTCCAACTCTGTAACAATAAACCCCACAAATCTCCCTCATGTCTCTGCCCAAGAAAGCTTGGTTAAAGCTTCGGCGGTGTTTATTAATGTTCAGGAATAAAGCAATTGAGTGTGTGACTTGTAGAAGAAGTATCATGATGCATACACCATCTCCTTTTTGAGTGTTTTCGGTGTCTCTGGTAGAACCATCTGAAAGTCACATGTGAATGATAAGGATGGAGATATAGATGGAAGAACCATTAACTTATTTTTGTATGTTTCTGACTGTATAGGAGACTTGAAAGAGGAAAAATGTAGCCCTGTCTTAACAAAACAAGTCAAATATCAAACCAACCTATGATAAAAATAGAACTTTGAAATCTACACAGTTTGTCACTTAGCTATAGCACAGTTTCTTGCAATTAATGATCTAGCTACCATGTGTTTATGTATAATTCTAGAGTTGGCACATATATTGAATATACTCCTCACCTTTCATGTTGTTTAAGTTTTTCTTGATCTGCTGTGGTCTCTTCACCTCCTCTGTGCTTGCTGAATGGGAGATTGTTGTGCTGCTTATTGCATTACTTTGGTTTTCTAAATAAGGCACCACCAGAAAAGTCAATGGCAACTGATCATGCAAAACATAAGCAATATGAAGATCAGGAGTGAATCTTGTCTGAAACAAAGATGGGCTGGAAGAATCTAGACATGAAGACCTAGGTGAACTCTGTAAGCTCTCCCTGATGTATGAGGTACCACTCGGAGATGAAATTCCAGCTGTCACTGATGCTATCCTCCAGTAACCTGTTGTCTTCAGGTGTATTGTGAACAGGTGGTGTGTTGTGAACAGGCAGTGAAGAACCAAGCCTTTTGAAGTAGAAGAAGAGTCCCTATAGTGTATAAAGGACAAGGGCGTATGCATACTGAGTGTTGAACTATCACCCAAATCTGGTGTTTGTGGAGAAGATGTTGCAAGCTCCAGTTTGCTGAGGACTCGGGTCTATGTGCAGACCGAGCCGAGGATCCTGGGCTGTTAGGTGCAGAGTGCAGCAGTGGTCTGAGAACAGCTGACAGAACTGACATAAGAAAGCTACCATAACACCTCCAATTGCTTTCATTAAGAATGCCATTCTTTGCAATAAATATGGTCTTTAGCCCTATCTCTAAATTAACATTATTAAGCACCTTTTGAATAGATTAATTACTTGGCCTATTTTCAAATTCAGAATGATCTGCAACTTCTAGACAATTCCTATCTGGAGGGTATAATTTGTCACTGTCCTTAGATTCTCTCCACTGTAGTTCTACAGCGGTGACCATCACTCTGTGCTCTCTCAAAGGCCAATGGGAAGATTTACCCCCTCTTAATGATGCATTTTTGTAATTTCCACCTTCTTACAAGCTATGTCGCTCACCTTGTGCTAAATATATTTCACTAAATTTGTTCCTGTGTCCCAGAATACTAGGAAATTGGCTAATGCTCAGGTAAAGACTTCTCTTTAACTGATTGGTGTCTTCAGTATGTTCCATTTCTTTAACAGAATCTTCCATGGCTAAATACTGAATAGAACAAAAGCTTTTCCCTCTAGACCTAAAAGGGGTGGTTCTATGGTGCAGAAGGGATGAGCCACTCAATTTGTTTGCTATGGAGGAACCGACATTCCCTGGGAGATCAATGTGGATGACTGAGTTAGAGATAACTGCGCTTGTGCCTGTGCTGAAATAATTCCTATTTTGTTTTTTGTCTCAAGGCCTCTGCACAGATCTAGACTGAGGTTAGAGGACTGTGTTATACTCCTTCTGCTTTGAGATTGTTTCCTGTTCTCAAATGCAGTTTCACTTGATTTTCTTGCACTATCTTGTTGAACTCCAAGAGCTGCATTCAAAATTAAAAAAAAACCCAAACCAAAAAAACCCAAAACAACCAAACTGTCAAAATGCCATTTTACTTTTGTATTGAGTGTTTAGCACACATTTGGAGTGGCTTAAGAATATTATCCTAGTATTGATGTTATAGCACAGCCAGTTATTGGTAATTCTAATTCTAGTACATTTGTTGTTAACAATATGAAATTATTCATGAGCTTCTCTAGAAGGCAGACAGAAAATCAATATAGCTTGCCTGGTAGGACATATGTAGAACGCTAATAGATACTACTAAATGATGCAGTGGCACCTAGAAGGCCAATTAATACTTAACTCCTTTCTAGAATGCATTCTGACCCACCTGGACCTTGCTTTGTTGCATACATGGTTTTAGAAGAAACCACCTCTGTGTAAGCAACAGGAATTGCATTGCCAACTTATCTAAGGGGTTTTTATTATGTAATGTAAGAGATGGGATTTTCAATTTTATCTCGCTTGCTTATTACACAGTAATGTAAACTTTCAGTGAGCACTTTGATCTGCCCCAGTTTGAATGTGAAGCTGAGCTGACTTTTTTTTTTTTTAATGTGTACTCTGGGGGAGGTCTGCTATTTGTTCTAATCCTCAAGGGCACCCTGCAACAGAACTCGCTGTATGTTAACATTTATACACAAAACCATATGTTATGGTAACAAAAAAAAAAGTTTTAGATATTCTAATTACTATCTTACAAAAAAGTCACATAAAACACTAGGAAATGTGATAGTTCTCATGAGATGACTGCAAGTCCTGTCTTCTAGTTTAGTGCAAAAATATATGTTGGCTGGCTAAAACCAGTCTGCTCATGCTTCATGATAGATGACTGACTTCTCGACAAGTGAGAGGTAGCTTACCTTCTTGTGGAATTGCCTCATCCAGTACAATCTTTAAACCACAGGAAAGAATATAACTTAGAGGTAGAGAAAATAATCTCTTTGACAGACTGATTTAGTTGTGGGTTAGATCACTCGGATCAAACCCACACTACTACTCTGTAGGTGAGACTACTGTACTTGCTCATGTGGAATTACAGCCTATGGGATTCTCCCAGACATGCTTTATCCCTTGGCTGTTAAGTGTGTGTTTGCTTTTTATCCCAAGGAGATATTTGGACTACTGTTCTGCTTGGGCTGTCTGCTCATTCACACAGCATATTTTTAAATTGCTTGGGGCTGCTTTATCATGTTTCTTCTTGCTACATGGGTGCACTTGTATGTATTTATTTCCAATTGTAATGCAGTTTTAAAAACATGTGTGCTCTATCCGTGACTGCCATCCCATATTTTACTGTGGCTACGTCCTTCTTTCTGCTATGTCAGGTAAACTGCTTTTACTGTGAGAAACAGTGCAGAAACTTAGGAGCATCTTAAGAATTCACTAAGACGTGGTGCAGAAGGAAACATTTCCTATTACATTTAGTTTTTCTTGTGCTTCTTTTGGTCTACTATACACTAAAATATGGTCTAGATGATAAATATTTCACCTCTAACTCCAAGGCATCATTAAAAAAAAAAGCAAGAGTAAACTGGGGCCATAGCAATCTCATTGGTCTTGAGAAGTTTATTTCTTCCTCTTCTTCAAAACAAGATGTTTACTCTCTAGATAGCAATTTGAGAGTTCCTGAAGTAGATGAAAGTGGTAATTCCAAGGTGGTGACATCAAAGAAAGAAAAATGGCTGTGTTATTTCTCACAGTTGCCTCATTGCCCATGGCACCAGCAGAAACAGAGCTCTTCTAGCCTCTAACAATTTTTGAACGGAAAATATAACCAGTACTCAGGACCCTCCATATGGAAGATAAGATGGCTGGATTCAGGTTTGTGCTGCTTATCCTGTATAAATCACTTACTATGCCTTAGCTTCTCACTCAAATGTAAATAAACCAACCCACGGTTGCTGTAAAGATAAACCCATTGAAATGGTGGAGGATAGTCAGAAACAAATTGTGAGGGGCAGATAAGTATGTAAAATAATCAGGCAATCACGCCTGCACACATGTGAAGGATGTCAGAGAGAAATAGAAGATGAAGATAAAATATATTAGGAATGTGACAGGCAAGTAGGAGAATATATCCTCAGTCTAATGCAGTATGAAAAGAACAGACAGGAAGGCCACAGGGATAGGCCTTTAAGATAAACTTTCCTTTGAACTACTTGTTGTTGATAAATCAAAGGAAAGTTTGAGTTTTTTCCCTACAGACAAACAGCACGTTACATGCATAAGAATATGAGTCCATAGTAATATTCAATTTTGCTTAATTTCTATGCTGCTCTCTATTTTATTGCCCCCCACCCCAGCTGGAAGGACAGGGAAAGACAACTGGTCCTACTCTGCAAATGACTGTCTGACTAAGTAAAGGCAGTCCTTTACTCGGGAGACTTCGTGTTGATGTAAGCGAAGCTTTGAATGGAAATAAGATTTGTCCTTACACGGTTACAAGATCAGGGCACTAGTTAATTTTGACTATACTTTTTCCCCAAATACCTGAGGCCTATTTTCTGTTCTAAATTAAGTCAAAGACATGAAATAACGCTGATGTAAGTGGGATTACCTCAGACCTACATGAATGCACACTTAAATGGGTTTAACCTTAATTTAAAAATACTTATTTTTGCTGAATGGTGTTGGGTTTGAATTAGTGGAATGCAAATATGTAGTAAATCAGAATTAGGAAAGGATCTATTCCACTTCCTCTCTGAAACTTAAAAAAAACAACACCTAAGTCTCGAATATTCAATGGCATTCTTGATTGTGTGGAGAGCCCCAGTTTAATTTTACATGTCAAGAACAACATCAAAATACTTTTGTGTTTATGCAAGCTATTTCTACAGTGATATAAACCTGCAAAGATGGTCATTCCTGCAAAACTCTTTCTCTGTCTGTATGGGCCTGGTTTTTGTCTCCAGAGATGTAGCTGTGTTCCCACAGTCTCCCTCAAGAAGAGAAAACCCATCTATCTGCTATGATATTTAGTGAATAGTCTTTGTTCTATAAATATTTGAAGCTTTGTGCTTAAAAGTAGAATATCACTTTAAAAAGCAACTTGCTGGCATACATGCTGACTGACTTCACTGAAACAATAAACTGGTTAGCTAATCCTGGCAAACTTCATATTGTTTTCTGAGAATTTACTCATACACATTGTTAGGTTGGAACTTGTTTAATGGCTGCTATGTAAATTATGGAGGATTTATTTGTTGTTTTGATAAAATTTACTATGATAAGTAACTTTTTTTTTTAAACACAAATAATTCATTTTAAATTACCTTTCTTATCTTAACCAACTGCAAAGTTGCTTGAAATATGCACTTGATCCTGTTCTCATTAAAAGCCTAGTGAATATGACTGCAAAACTTTTCCTGCGCCCTGCAGGAACAGGGTGATCGGAAGATGCGCTTTATCTCGGGCCTTTGATCCCATGTTTCACAATTAACTAAAAGGCATGTCTCTGTATTCTGTGATTCCTTATTCCAAAAGTAATTTTGGGTCTCCTGAATAATACCGCTAAGCCATCACTTAATTCACTAAGACAAAGTTTACAGTTACAAGTGTAATTCCAATTTAAATTTTCCATTCCATGGCAGTTTAAAAATTACCTAAAAATGGAAGCGTGAACTCTATTTTTAAACTTTTTTGTTATTAAACTGATTTGTTTATATGAAGAAAATAAAGCAAAGTAATATGAGGATGATTAAATTACAAAGCATCCATCCAATTTGCTACTTCTAATAATGTGACAAATGTCTTGGTTTCATGTACCCAGTACTCACTTGAGGTGACTTTATTTGGGTCAAGTACACTTTTCTTGACTTTTTTTATGCTTAAGTTGTGTTTCAACTTCTGCTTGACTAATATATTGTCTATAATAGCAAAATTAAGGCCTGGTCTGTTCCCAGAAGATTTGATGACAGATCCATGTTCAATTCCAGAACTCTCATTTGTGAAGGTCTAAAAAAGAAATGGAGGTGACTGAACATCACCAACTCTGAGGAAAAAAATTTGCAATACAAATAAAGCAGTATAAGAAAAATCTCCTAAATAGCAGGAAGAAAACACATGCACTGTCCATAATTAGAAAACCCTTTTCCCCTCCTCTTCTCTCTTCTCTGATCTCTTCCCCAAGTTGTTTAACATGTACTGAAATCAGATTCTTCCACATAATGTACTATGTTCTCCAATTTTTTGTTTGCATTTTATTCAGGTTTGGGTTTTGTTTTTGTTTTTTTTTAGTATGGGACTCTTCTCTATACAGATCAAGGCCTTCTGTTAAAAATCTTTACTCTATTTTGCACATGACTTGCCAGACTGATATCACTATTACAAGAATAAAACTGAAAGCTGTGATTCTGTAATGTAAGAAAGTACCAACATGACATAAACAGATATACAAGTGACTGTTTCCAGTTAACAGATCTAATAAACTTAACTTGCAAGTCTAATTTGGACTTGTGACCTTTTGCATGTTAATATCATCAGGGGAACTACAATGTGAGCCATTCAAACCAAGTCACTGCGGTTCAATTATGAAATACTTCATATGTTCCTGTTCCACAAAACAATTCTGCCTTCTGTATTCTAGAGGACAGGCATGACCTTTGTCATTATGACGTTAGCATTTTTCATTTAGATGTATCCGTTTGTCAATAACACTCAGAAATTAATTCTGGTCTTTAAAAATTCCTTGTAAAGAGATAAAACATAGTAACTTTTTATGTTACTGGATGCTCAAATACGAATACAAATATTGAGTGCTGAAGACTGCAAATAATTTTCAAATTAACACATCTCAACGATGCTTACACAGTTTAGGGTAAGAATATAACAAGCTCTTGGAGATAATACAGCTTCATTCTTGGAGTAGCTATGCTTGAAGCATTAAGTCTAGACTAATGCACAAAGAAAAGCAGAATAGCTAATGTACCAGTCTTTCAACTTTTGAATTTAAAAAGCTATGTTAATCCAAAGTGGAAAAAAAAATTGAAAATAATGTAACAAACTTTCATGCACATCCAACTTTTTATACCAGTCACAGACAAACATGTTTACATAATTTGGCTTAATTTCTTTGGATACACAGAAAAAGCTGAAAGAAGAGGCATGTCACATGTTGAAACAAGGGCTTATTGGTGCAGTTGTGTAAATACTTACCAGATTATGTCTGATTACATTTACCTGCTTCATGAGCATAGCACTTATTTGGATTGTTCTAAAAAGCAGTAATTGAAAGTAAAATCCTTTTTTCAGAAGCTTGTATAAGGGTAGTGACCTAACATTCTCCAATATAAGCATGTTAATCTTACTTGTATTAATCAGATGGTACAAGGAACTCCTAAAGCCCTTTTTCTCTCACAGATTCAGACAGTTCATGTATGGCACTGGTGAAAGATTAGATCTATATTCATTCCCTGAATGATCATGGGTTTTTTTAAAAAAAAAAAAAAATGTCTACTATCTATATCTGGGGGGAGAGGAACATAAAAATGCCTCAAATACAGAGACTATGCTGATAGTCTGAATTTTAATGGTAGTAAAGCGTTCCTTTCCCATCTTCTTTCAGAAATCTTTAGTACAGTGAGTTGGAATAGAATGTGCAAGAGGAGGATTCAGGTTTTGTTTATATGTACATAGAAAGATCGAGCCAAAGAGCTGTAGCCTGTACCAACATATCCATTACTCACTATCTGGCAAATTTTGTATAAAAGTAATCTTCCTTTTACATGGTATAAAGAAAAGGTTGCTGAACCTTCTTTAGAAAGATAGAAGGAAAACTTCTGTGGAAGAAGATAAATGCCTGATGATCTAGCTAAAAGGCTAGCATATTAGCCAAGATTAACAACTAGAGAGAAACATCTTCCTGTTGAGCCACTGTCAAAATGGTGATAAATATGAAAGCATCTCAATGATAATCAATATTATTGTTAATTCTTCCTGAAGTACTGACTCCTAAGATCTTTGATCTGATTCTGTCAAATACTTCCCTGATTATAATTGTTTTCTGTAGTTACTTGCATATTTTAATGAAGATTATTTCATTAAGCTGTATCACAATTGTACATTCAACATGTTGCATTATTTGTTAGTAGCATAGCAACATTTCAAGTAGAAGCAGAAAATATTTTGTCATCCAGATTAGTAAACTGTTCCTGGTATGTTTTAAAAAAAATGTTGATATGACACATCTTGCAAACCTCATATTAGAAGTTCAAATTAAAAAATACTGCAGTGAAAAAGATTAGCACACCATTATTGTTATGAAATTAGAACCTAGAAGATAAATCTTATATGCTTTTTTAATTTCACAGTTTCCATCTTTATCATTGACAGTTGGTAGGTAAGGCTAGTTTTCTTAAAAATATTCAGATAAATTTCTGTTTTTAACTTCATTCTTGGAATATGATTTCATTTTTTTTCTAAGAAGCAAAGGATATTATTTTATTCACCAGTCACTATTTGCTGGTAGGTAGCACAGCAGTGGAGGAGATAACCATTTAGTCTTACATCCCACAGATCATCTACAGAACTCAGCGCTGGGGCAGAAAGTGGAAGGGACTTGTTGAAAGATAATGCTCTGTAGCAGCAGTAGAACCTAAATACAAAATAACCTTTCTGCAGTAAATGGTATTTCTGCCACTGAGCTCACAAAGTTGCTGCTTTCTAACTTTGTTGTTTGATTATTTGTACTGTGTGCTGTTGGTTTGGTTGGAGAGTATTTTTGTTTGGTTTTATGTGCAGTTTTTGTGGTCTAAATATTTAATTTAGAAAGATAGTCATATCTTATTTAAATATTCTGAAAGATGGAGTGTTTGCCACGATGTTAACAACTTGTTCAGTGATTAATTGTCTATCATAAAAACTTTGCACATTTTCTTCACATTTTATTTTTGTAACTTGGGCTTTCAACCACAGATCTTGCTCTCTGACAAAATAGCTAAGCACAGATAGCTTCTCTTTATGTAGGTTCTCCACAAGCTGGAATGCTAACCATAGGATTAAGTCTGGTTTTAAATGTGTTGGTACCAAAGTAGGTCTTTAGTACACCCTACCATAGCTTCGCTCTTCTATTCAAGCCTCTCAGAAAAATCTAGATGCTCACTGTTGCTCGCTACTGCGGGGCTAGAGGTCTCCTTCAAAGTGTTTGATGCTATTTCAAAGCTGTGGACAATACAGCTGTAAGTTTGAATGGTCAGTGAAGTGTAATTTATTGTAGCGTATGGTACAAATGAGGAGCAGAGTAGGGATGAAAAATTCTGAAAAGCTACATGTGCTCAGTTGCTAGCTTGGCATATAAGCTTTAGCCAGTAAAGACAAATAATTGTGTTCTATAACCTCAGATTAGAAAATAAGAACCACATTATTCAGCTTTAAAATGATTTAGATTCTCTTCTCAGGGGCATTGTAATTTCCTTGCTTTTTAACCAGATACTTTTAACGTTTGTTTAAGCTCAGACCATAAAGTGTGCATAATCTTCTAACCTCACAGTCCATTTTAACATACTTAGTTCCACTGTTTTAATTCCATTTGGCTTTCAATTTGGGAGAAAAATTATAAACACTGTATTTCAGAATGTAGAAGTGAGACACCAAGATCAATCTTCGTGTTAGGGGGAGATTTATTTTAGTTTCAACTCCCTGTTGGCAACAAATAGAGCAGAACAAAAACTAGAGGGAGCTGTTGATCACAAATAATTCACAAATAATCTCCATTATCGTTTACTCTGAAATAAATTAGGAAACTAATCTTTTCACAGGGGGGAAAAAAAAAAAGTACTCTCCAAAATATGTAGCAATAGCACGGAGGGGAGGATAGATAATTAAGGCAGAAATATGGACTACCTGGTCTAACAGAAGCACGTAAATTACCTGTATTGGGGAGAAAGAGAAGGAAGCAAACCTGAGGACAACTGAAAGATGGAATTAATCTGTCCTGTGGTTTAAAGGTATAAAAGGATAAATTTTCATTCAGTAATACATAAAACATTCTCATTTCACTTTTGAAACAGCAGAACAAATGCCTAGACAAATACTATACATTGGAAATTAAAAATACTGAAGCTTTGTTTGATTAAAGAATGATAAGCCAGTAGATAGCTCCATTCATTGTGAGGCTACTGAATTAGCTCAATAACTAGAAGAAAGCTTATTTAATAAACAGAAATGTTTCTTCTGGAAATAAGTATTAAACAATGCAAACAACCTGAATCCATACCAAATACTTTCAAAGTCAGATAAATAGAAGTATCTGGAGGGTAAACTTTACATCATGCAGCTTTTCATGAAACAAAAGAATTATCATGTAGTATAATACATGAAATATGTACAAGCCAAATATATTTGTTGGCACAAAAGTCGTCTGGCATATTGAAGTACAACATCCACATATTTTAGGGGTTATCTGGCAAGACTCTTGTAAAACTCACCAGTCATCAGGTCACTCTAGATCACTGTCTTTTCTTCTGTTCTAATCACAAAACAACTGTGAATTTGCTCAGTTCACCACCCTTTCCTGTGAAATACTGAGCAAACATAATGTTGTATGTTGATACAGTCTCTCAGGAAAATAAAAAAGGCTTGAACTAGCAGATATTCAACCAAGGGGAGTTTGCTTGCTTGTTTCTCTAGAGCCAAGTTTGGTTACACTAGAGTGCTTCCTCAGGGATCTTACTCCATGCAAATGTTTCTTTACTTTTCATTTGAGAATCTATCTTTATGAATGCAAAATAGGCTTTATAGAAATTTGTGACCTCATTATGGACTTTATAATTTTACAATTTTTAATAAAATATAATCTTTGAATACTCATGCATTAAATATCAATAATCTATTGATTTTCAGTATGTACACACAACAACAAAATTGCTATGTATCCCTTCCTTGTCTGCAACATGCACAGGGCTAAAAAAAATATTTCCTGTTAAGCTATTTGAATAGATGATTGGTATTTAGCAAAGAATTTGCATTGCGAATGAAGTTTTCCTCAATATGCTATTCTGTGCTAGACAGATAGCCTTAGTCTGTCCTGCACCTGAGTGAATACCAGCAACACCACTTTACCTGGGAACCACTCAAATGAATTTAAACACAGCTAAGGGACTGACTAGTAGCAAGAAAAATCTTCTAGGTAAATAGTTATCTTGGGTTCACTTTTGTAATTGACTGATTGCCACTTAAAAAAAAACCAAAACAAAACACCCTAAGAAAGCATGCCTTATCAAGTGCAACTTACAGGAGTTATTTAGAGGACAGAGGGTGCATCTGCAGCAGCATTTTGTTCAGATTTGGGGCTTGTAATTTTGAAACAACTCTATAGCCTCCACTTACTGTGGAGCAGTCTGGGAGACCACATACTAAAATTCTTTTCAGGTGAAACTTAACTGGAAGACAGGCTCCTGCTGGTCATTAGCATTCATTCACATGATCAGCTGAGCAATAGGCAGAAGTAAAACCTCTTAAAATGCATATAATGTGGATGTCATGCCCTTGACTCCAACTCTTACTCTGTAACTCTTTTTCAATCAGACTGTATTACTGTCTGGTGAAGATGTAATCCAGAGTTACCCAGAGGCCAGTCTAAGATGGTACAATGAACTTCCAGCAAAGTAGGGCCAGTCACAAACCCTTTTCTGACCTCCTTATTAACACTTGGATGCTCTTTTTTTGACTTGGTCTTCTCTACTATGAATCCGTATCACAATAGGTTTGGGGCGGGGAGGGGGGGGAAGGGTGTGTGTGCATCAAAAATCAAAACACTGTAGTATGTATGTAAATCTGTTACTGGAAATATGATGGGGAAAAAAGAGTCAAAATCATAATTGTGTATTATTTTGTTCACCTAATACACTGATGATGGCAGTGTAACAACCAAAATAGGAGTGAGGTTGGTAATTGAGCAGTGTATTCAAATTACTATCAGAAATATGCATCAAAACCCGAACACAACTATTACAAAAGCAATGTCACTTACAAGAGAAAGTGTACGGGAGAGGCATGCACACCCAGCCAAAACATTCACCCATTGCCTGTTTTAATGTTTGCCAAGTTCAAGTGAGATTGCTTTGCTTCATAGAATAGGAAAGCCTGAATCCAGCCAAGTCAAAGTAATATCGTCTGCATTTGCCAATAGTATGCACGTTAGGGAATGACTCTGACCTAAATGTAATGACCTGATTTGAGAACAGACTCAAGCACATAAGAGAGTGTTTACTCTATAGACTTAATTTCACATTGTAGAAGACACAGTTTTTCCACATCTGAAACACGGTGACTCACTCCCTTTAGCTCTTTCTGGGAACTATGTCCATGCTCTGTCCCATAACACAGGAAAGCACGGAAGCAACATCCCAACTCCATCTTTTTACTAAATAGTTTAGCATGTAGACAGCTTACTCAGGATGTAGGAGAACTAGGTTTGCATCTCCTTCATATGAATGCTCCAGCCACTAAGCAGTTTGACTCTAGGGGGGGGGGTTCTTGAGTTTTCCTGCCTACAGTGTTCATTTTGCATGGAGTGTAAACAAATATTGGTTAAGACAGTTGTAATCTAGCTGTTGGGGACTGGCAAAGAAGTGCAGGGATCTAAGTTTCAGCAAGTTGGAACTGAGGTTTCCTCCCCCTTTTTCTGCCTCAGTGAAATTTCCTCCTTGAAACTCCATTACCCAGACATGTAGGCTAGGGGAATATGTAATGTTTGTAGCTCTTGAAAGGGTTTAGGCACAAGTAAAAATCTAACTGTCCTGAGTGCTCAGATGCAGCTGGGCCTGGTCGGTATTGTTTAGCTCTCCTGGGAACTTTACTGGAAGATTTAGCCTTTCTTGGCTTTTATTCTCTAGATCGCTTGCTGGTAAATCAATAAATAAAACGGCGATTTCCCAAAGAACTCCTTGTGTTAATATAATTTGACCATTTTGCTAATGTCTAAAGTCTACCACACAACTTTCAAGGGTACTTTGGTTTAAGACAAGAGTTCAATGAAAATGCCAAACAATGTTTTGGAAAACAGATTAACCTTTGCTATAAGCCATGTCTGTTTTGAGAAATATGATACTCTGATGAGAGATGCAGCACTAAGTTTTCATGTTTATGCATTTTAACTCTGAGAATCTCCTTATGGTGATGACAGCAAATGGAAAACAGACTATGAACAGCAATAAGCACAGATATCCTGATCTCAGCAGATTAAAAGGTATTTGGGAAATAGTATGATGATTGCAGCAGCAGACTCTGCGTTCTTACAATGTTCTTTGGAAAGCGGGTATCTGGTGAGATACAATGATCAGATGTGGTGTACTGTAGCTGATCATCCTACAGGTGGATGAAACAAGTGGAAGTTCTGGCTGAGAGGGAATCAAACTTTGCAACTCATCCTGTTTACAGCTAACTTTGAGATGGGCTTAACTTCTACTCATTGGGCTCATACATGTAATTTCTAGCACTGATAGAAGATTTCTCTAGATTTTTCTATAAGAGAAGACCAGAGGATTTCCCTGGTTTATTTTGAATCTCTACGAAATCTATTTTTTTCTGTAATTTCTAGCCTGCAAAACATAGTAAACTGGTGGCTGGGAAGGCTTCCACAAAACCCTTATCAAGAAAAATCTTATGAGTTGTGGTAGCCCCCTCCATCCTGACTTGTTTTCAGTGAGACTCAAGACTAAACAAAAAGCTTGCTTTTCTCTTAAAGAAAGGGATTTTTTTTAATCTAGTTTTATATAGGAACCAATCCTTATGTGGTTATAGTGGGCGGTTTTTATGTCAATTCACCCTTGCCCCAGCTTGTGTATTATGGATGAAAAATTGTATAAGGTAGAACACTCAAAATAATTAAGTTTCTGTTAGCGTTGTGACAGCTGGTGGCTATGGATGACTGAAGCTTTATTAATACCTCACAAATAGTAGAATATTTGGGTTATCAGCGTCTTACACTAAGAACAAGTTCAAGCAAAAACATAAGCAAGCTTCTTTTGATGATCAGTGAGACCTCATCCCATAATGCAGATATTACGAACTGCAGTTCTGGTCCACAAGATGGTGAAAAAATGCAGAGTGGATAACAGAAAGATAATATAGGCAGCTCTGCATCACTATTGCATTATTGTGATCCCTTGGACTTACTGATGCTAATCCAGCCATTATGTAAGTACTTTTCTAACATATAACATATGATGGCTTCTTGCCCTATTCAGCAATAAGGGGTTTAGGTGAGCTTTATATTTTCCTCATTCTGCTGTGGAAGCACAGTACAGCTTTGTCATGAACACAAATCTGACCCATGCTTGAGAAACTGAAGGAGGCAGTGGGTGCCAGCACAGCTGAAAAATATATTTGCTACCTGAGTTAATTTTTCTCAAACTAGTTCTCATGGCTTTTTTTATTGTGTTTTTTTTAGGATTTTTAAGGTAGGTGGCCTAAAATGCAATCAATTGCCAGTTCTGTATGACCCCAATTTAGTTACCTGTCTGATGACTGGTATGTTAGATGGCCATGGTGTGTCATAACTGCCTGTAGCAAAGACGGAACTTTGGGTTTCCCCACTCTGTTTTTCCCTCGTGTGGTGTTTTTGTTTCTTTTTAGCCTGCTCTCTGTTCTGCTTCTGTCATCTCAGACATGCCTAAGGAATAAAACATATTATTTGGCTGGAGTAAGAGAGATTTTTCTGTGTTGTGCACCTGGATGATATGATCTCATGTCTGAGTGTTCATAATCCGTATTTTTTATGAGGTACATCACGTGATAAAAGAGTCAATCCACTGAATTACTAAGCTCACCACTGATGGGAATAATTATCTGACCTGGTAATGCAATAATCTTGGTAAATATAAATAACAAACACTGCAATGGTTTATTGGAGCTTAGTATTGTATTTAAGGATCTGCTAACCCCAGAGTTAAAAATCTATAAAACGAGGAAGCTGATGCTTTTCATGGCACTTTCTGTTCTCCTTACCTTACTTGTGAGGAAAACTCATCTTGGACAACAAAAATTGCTTTTATTTGTTTTCCAGCTATTCTCATGCCAAAACATTGCAGAAATGCTGCCATAAATGCAAGTGGTCTTGCTGTGCAACTGCGTGGTGGTCTTCATGATCAGTCTGACTGCACAGCTATTTGTTTTTTTTTAATTTTAGTTTTCCTATTTTAATGCTGTCATCGTTAGTGTGATCAAGATGAATGACCAGAACCATTAGAATCACCTGCTTCAGCATTCTCCCCCCCCAAAAAAGGAATCTCTGGCTAATATCAGTGTCACATAGCAGCCTCTATCCTCCAGAACTATTTGGCATAGTGGGATAAAGGGGGAAAAGGGACCAGTGGCAGAGTGTGTACCAGCAAGGCATAAAGCTTGCTGTCAGTGTGGCCTCTAAAGCTGAACTATTATGTGCCAGAACCTGAAGCACTGTCCTGCCAACTGTAATAGGTGTAAAGACAGCTGCTGCTTCTGGCCTGTTAAACCTCCCACAAGAGCTACTTGACCAACCCAGATAACACATGACTGGAAATTTAGTGCCAGACAAAATCATTGTTTGACACCGAGCACACTAAGAATTTGCACAATATACAAACACATACTTTCTGTATTACTGTGGCTCTGAAACCAGAGTTAAGCTTTAGTGTGCAATTACTAGAAAAACGATTGTGGAAGTTAAAAGTTAAAAAATGCTGTTTCCACTAAAAATCGGGAAGCTAAAATACTGTTCAACTTAGCAAGCAAATTCTCATAGTTTGGGTCTTATGGACATATATTTGTATGATGCATGGTTTGTCTAGCCTCTGGATCTTGGCTGGGACTCATAGCACTACCCCCAAAAGAAGTGAATAAAAGAAACTCTAAGTTTTTCTCTAAGTTTATATGAATTACGCTACAAAGTTTGCCCTTGTAGCATGTACTAATAGTCTAGCTTGGTCAGAACCAAGTTTTTGTCTGAAGTTAATGGAAACACCTTAAATTTGATCCAAAGTCTTCAAAAAATGCTAATTCCTGCAACCCTTATTTACTTAAAAAACTCTTTCTGCCAGAAATTGTGCTGTCGGGAGCCAGGCTGCAAGTCCCTTATAGATCAGCAGTTGTTTGCAGAGAGTAAACAACTGTAATGAAGTTGGTAGTAATAGCTCTGTATACCTTTTCAAAAATATAAGCAATAGATTCACAGTCTTGCCCATAAATATTATAGTTTGCACCTGCTTGAGTGAGTAGACTTGCCTGCCAAAGAAACTATCTTAACTTACGTACTGGAGACAGACTGTATGGTGTGCTATTCCTAACAAAAGCCCCTACACTGCTCAATTTTCCCTCCTCCTCTTTAGGCTTTTAAATTATTGACAATAAGATAGCAGCTGCAAACAGATACACTTATTTCAGTATAGCAATATCATATTCTAGCATTCTTTCTGGATGTTTCTTTTACTGCTTTAGTTTTCCCATTTTAGTTAGTTTAAAAATCTATTAAAATGTAACAAGTCAATGGATGGACTGTATAAACAGCTCTGCAGAGTTCTAAATTTACTTTCAGTGACTCCATATCAAACTGGCCCAATCTGCAAATCAACAGATGATTTAACTGCCATCTTTACAAATTTCATCGTGGCTCTAAAATTCATAATGTGATCTCTCTGCCTCTTACATAATTACCAGTAATAAAGACTAGCATTCAGAATTTAGCTGAGAATTATTTTGATGATGCATGAAGCAGAAGAGGCTCCAGATGCTCTCTTGAATAGCTATCGCTGCTTAGTAAGCAATTAGGAGTAGTCACAGTCTTTTACTGTATTTAAACAGCAAGTGGGCTACTGGGGCCTAATCCTTATAAAGGCTAGTAAGTGTTACTGAATTGTAAATAAAATTTTAAGGCTAGGAGCAGGAACTCTACCCATGATAGTGCAGTAAGCAGATACGACTTTAAGGATCCATTTGAAATACATATATTAAAGTATCAAAATATTATTAAGCCCTGCATAAAATAAATGCAGTTCTGTACAGAACGAAGATGCTGATGGAAAGGTCGCTGTGTGACTTTCTGTTGCTTTTTACAAATGCTACGATGTAAGATAATGAAATAAAAGTTACATAATTTAGAAATATCCCTCTTAAGAACTGCTTTCAGACTTCCTATAACCAAACAGAAACAACTTTTAACATATGCTGCAGTAGTTTTCTCTCTTGCTTTCTGGCCTACCTGAGACTCTGAATCCATCTGGTATGGCATTTCACTCACATGCTGAGCATTGCTGACAAACTTCTGTCTTTCCTGTGCTTCATATCTCACACCAGTTGATCAAAGCCTGTAGACAAAGTAAGTATATTTGCTTTCTTAGAATTGATTGTATCCAAAGGGAAGGCTGTCTTGCCATTAGTGGCAAATTAAAGCTTTGTCTTACTAGTTCTAAATCTTGTAGTTGCAAAATTGCCAAATACCTTAAATAAGCTTTGTCTGTTCATTAGCAGGAAATTAGTGGCATCAAGGTCTAACAGATTATTAGCTTCATAGACAGGGAACTAGGAAGTCTGATCACAGGAAACTTTAGTAATGTAAATAATTGTCAGAATCCAAAATATACTATGGACAGAATTAGTGTTCTTTTCTGAACAATCTCTAGACCCTGATGATTCATTGAGTCTTTACTAAAATAATAAATTGAAACATTCTAGGATTAGTATGCTAGCAGATGTCTTCAGCCTCACCACAATAACACAAGGAGCAAGCTAGGAGTACAGAGCCATAAGGACCACTTGAGGATGGACTGAGCTTCCTTTTGGTAAGCTTGCTTAGACTACAGCGTTACAGCTTTATGCGGTAATGCTCTTTTTCATCTTTACTCGTTTGCACTCTGTTTCTCCTTAGAATGATAAACATATCCTGTTATTTGTCATTCCAGACTGGATATAAAGATTGTTTTAACAAAATACATTGTTATGCCAACAGAATGATTTCTGTAGTTTGGTTTAATTCTAATCATAAATGGAGTAAGTGTTCTGTGCCAACTACTATTGAAGGCTGAGTCTTGTCTTAACATGTCTGAGAAAGACATTACAAGGTAAGTACAATAAGTGGATGACTCAATATATGCAGAACAAAACCATGTCCCTGCCTATAGGGAAGGGTGTGGAAGAGGAGAGGGAGGGTCCCTACCAGACATTTTCCATATGGTTGGTTGAACCATACAGAAAGAGTTTGGCAGCTTTGTGGTTTCATATCATGATTTCATCTGTACAAATCACAGGATTGGTTAATATGCCTGATTTACTTTGGGGATTTTAAAGTTGCTAATACCAAAGCACTATCTTTCTACTTGAAAAATCTGGTCACCTTAGTGCAACTCTACCTTGCCCTCTATTTGGAGCTGCATGTTAAAGAGAGAGTGCATCTCTGTGTGCTTAGAAGTTCTCTGCACATCTGAAGATTTATTTGCTGCCCAGTATACCATCTTACCTTCTGAACGTATCCAGACACCTAATAACCTGTATTCAACTAAATTGGAAACAAAGGAGAGGTAATGTGAGAGAAAGGTATAGCAGTGTGTGATCCAAATAGCAGTATGCAAATTTCTGGAGAGAATATTCCAAGCGGCCTGTAAAAATAGATGTGTTATATGCACCAGAGGAGATAATGTGAGCTATACTCACATAGAAACTAGGGAGGTAAATCAGAAGTGCTAAGAGCAAAACTCATAGACTGTTGAGCACAATGCAGTCTTTAAGTACCATGACAACGTTTTTCTGGAAGAATCAGATATCTAAGGAGATGTCAAAATTGAAGTTTCTTAGATACCAAATATGTATTCTGAGAATGTATTTCAAAAATTGATACCACAAATAATCAAAGGATCAAGAAAGCTGATAATAAGCTGTTAGTTCGCAACCATCTTGAACTACTGCTCTTGCTGCCTAAGCTATTTAGCATCTGTAAAAGAAAAGAGAGATATGAACCTTGTTATAGCCTGCGCAAACAAAAGAGATGAATAGTCAACTTGGATATTCTGATATCCAAAAATATCATATAGACTTCCCAATAACTGAAAAGATTATTAGAGAGAGATTGTTAAAGAAAATAAAGTTATTTATTTTCAGAGGGCAAAATACAATTTAAAAAAAGTTGACTCCGGATCGTTAATTGCATACCCGCAACTCCTGCTCTGTGAAAGACATGCTGTATTCCTATCAACATTGTCTCTTTCATTGTATACAGTGATCACATGCAATCTGTAAAAGTATCTCAAACACCACAACCTATGCAAGTTTTGCTCTCAAAGTTTGTCATAAAAACCTCATAATACATTATCATACTCTTGCTATTCTCAAGCAATAAACTGCAATGTCACCCGTGTAAAAAGGCCAATGTAACATTGAAAATACGTCAGCTAAGCAACAGCAGACAAACAAAATACCTCTCTCTCTGGCATAAATTGACTGCTTGTTGGCAGTCTCAGGAAATGAAAACAAGGATTAAGAGAGATGTAAAGAATGACCTTATGCTTTGCTTTTTATAACACACTGGGAAGACAGCATGGATGAAATTCCACTGATTCCAATCATGTCCTACATCTTTAATAACAGAATAAAGATTTGGTGTTTTCTGCAGGATTAATACATACAAAAATTAATTATGACTTTTTACAATTAGAAAGAGAAAGGAAGGACGTGTTTCCATAAAATGAAAATCATACTGGCTAACTGTAAATGAATGCCATTTAGTAGCTATGATGAAAATACATAACACAATTTCTGCAGTTCATCAGCTTCCATGTCTGAATGAAAAATGCAGAGTTGTACTCAGTATAGCTACTGGTGTCCGAGAGCATTACCCCTTGTAAAACAGGTCCTCTGAAGGTAGGCCTTGTTCGCAAGGAATAAGGTAAGGGAAGAGGTGAAGAAGGAAAAAGGAGGGGAAAATAGGCAGTTGGAGGCTGAATGCTTATTTAAGAAGAAAGGGCAAGAGACTCTGAAGCCAGAAGCTATGATTCTCTCCTTAAGACACTGTTTACCTAGGCATTTTCAGTGACTTAATATTTTAAGAACTGTGACATGCCAACGCTTGAGAGTATTTTCCATATCAGATAGCTTAAGTCAACCTGCTAAAGTTGCTCCCCAAGGGCCAAATTCAGTCTTGTTGCATCACTGAAAGTCTGCTGAAGCTAGTCTGTATGCTGGTATTAGTGAAAGGGGAATACAGCATGGAAAACATAAATGTTTTCCATTTTTTCTTTTTTTGAAGCTGATGCTGAAGATTATCTGGCATTCAAGAACTGTCCATGTTTAGGTCACATCCTGCAAAACACATTAAAGCATAACTTAATTCTAGTCTTGTTGTTCACAAATTAAAATCAAGTGTTTTGTGGGATTAAGGTCTGTATTTAGGATTTAATAATCTATCACCATAAAAATATATACAAATACCTATTTTAATATCATAATTATAGAGACAGTTCCATTAGTAAGAAATGAGAGCTAGGTCTGTCAGTTGCCTAGGGACCTAAATAACACTTTGTCTCCATATTTGTTTCCTTATTTATTCATTGTATTTTCTCCTGCAAGTGCAAAGCCTGCAATCCTATATGCGTATCAATGTTGTACATACTGGTATCAACAAAACTACCCATAAAACACCAGAATATACAACAGACAAGAATAGAGATCGTATGGGTCATTTTCTCTCCCTCAAATGATTCTGAACTACTAAAGAAAGAGTTTCTACTATGCCTACTGCATGTCAAACGGAATGAAAATATTGTACTGAAAGAAATTAAAATTGTCTCTATAATACATTGCTGCCTCAAAAAGAGGAGGGGAAAAAAAAGCTTAGGATGGTCCTTGGATACCCAAAAATTAATATCAAGGAGTTTCTCTTTTGCTTCTGCAAGGAATTGGTGAGATGAGCA
Organism: Haliaeetus albicilla; assembly: GCF_947461875.1. Classification (NCBI taxonomy): domain Eukaryota; kingdom Metazoa; phylum Chordata; class Aves; order Accipitriformes; family Accipitridae; genus Haliaeetus; species Haliaeetus albicilla. Next base: position 4,478,996 of record NC_091489.1, on the reverse strand, counting down.
AGAGGACATTGCATCTGGTTTTCATCCCTTTTTGTAAAGAAGGATGTGGAAATGCTAAAGAGAGTTCAAAGTAGGGCCACAAAAATGATCCAGGTCCTGAAAAACAAGCATTAATGATGTAAGGTTTAAGGAGCTTAACTTATTCAGCTTAATTGAAAAGAAGGATAAGAGGTGACTTGATCGCTATGTGTCTACACACACCTTTAACGAGCACCTGATAGTGAATGGCTTTGCAACAATACTGACAAAAGCAGAATAAGATTTACTGCCTGCAAAATTGGCAGGCAAGTTTTAAAACAACCATAATCACACAATTACCTAGTGATGAGGACAACAGAGCAGTGGAACAGCTTACCAAGTGATGAACTCACCATCACCTGAAATATTCACAGCTAGTTATATACTTAAAAGATACTATTTCACCCAGCTTCTGGGATAAATTGTGTGGTCTATGAACGTAAGGGGATTGATTGAGCTGGCTGGTTTTTGTAGTCGTTTCTGATCTTAGACCATGTGAATTTTCCTGTTCATCCCTTTAATTCATGGATGTCATAGGGACAACAAAATTGCCAGCAGCTGCAATCAATAGGCTTGTAACACTTGCAGCTTTGTATCAACACAATTCAAATCTCATGTTTCAGGGCATCATCTGTTCAGCCATAGAACTGAGCAAGATTGACCCTGGCCCTAACCCTTCTGTACATGATTGGCTAAATTTACTCTTAGGCCTATTTGCCTTCTTTTTAACTATCAGAGATTGGCTAAAAAGGAAAGGGGTGGCCCAGGGTGGGCTGCTACAGCATAAGAAAGGGCAGACCACCTCATCTTTTTTGATGTCTGGCTAATCTTCCCACTTTGTATGATTAAGGTCAAACTGATTACCTGATTATTTTTCTTCACGCAGATTATTGTAGGGAAGCTTTATTTTCCCTCAGGAGCAGGGGCACGGCTTGCAAGCCGGGAGCATCAGGGTATTTATTCTCTCTGATGGATGTTGCTTGCTGTTGCCGGCTCTCCCGTTTGCTAATTTGTGCCCGTGACGCAAATTTTCTGAAGGACCGAAATGCTCAAGTCTGGCGATACCCATCGCTTAAGCAGAGGGCTAGGAGTGAAATGTGTTGTCTTGTGGCATACGCACAGGGGGACAAAGAAACTTTTGTTCACCTCAGCTTTACGTAACTGGGAGTGCAGCGGGAGCCACGCTAACCATCACCTGTCCTGCTGCCAAGTTCCTGCAGAGGTTCCTCCACATTAATCACACTGTTTAATCACAGCCATCTGTTACAACAGCCAGAGATGTGGCAGTCCCTTCCCTCCCTCCCACCCCCTCCCCGAGGCAGCCAGCGGGAGGCAGGTGGAGCTCGGCGAGGGGCGAAGGGGGAAGGTCGGGCAGCACCTGGAGCCGGCACGGAGGAAGGAGCGGCGGCCCCCGCCGGGCTGCGGGCCGGAGGAGCGGCGGGAAGGCGGTCGGGGGGCCGCGGGAGGAGTGACCTGGCCGAGCTGTGGAGGCCGTTTCCCGGCGGGGTGAGTGAGGGAGTGACCGCGGCCGCCGCCGCTCCCCTGAGGAGAGCTGCCGGGGCGGCCTCCAACGCTGAGGGAGGCGCCTCCCCCGTGAGGAGGAGGCGGAGGCGGCGGGGCCCGGGGTGGAGCGGGGGGGGGGGGGTGGGTAGCGGGGCCGGTGGGCGCTCACCTGGCGGGGCGGCGGGCCCTCGGGCGCGGGATGGCGTCCGCCTGTTGCCGCGGCAACCGGGCCCGCCGCCGCCGCGCGGGCCCTGCCCGCCACCGGCCGCTCGGGCGGGGCGGCGCCGCCGCCGTGAGGGGGAGTGCGGAGGGGGCTCCGTCGCCTCAGCCGGGACCCGGGACCGGGGGTGGGGGGATTTTTTTTTTTTCCTCAGCGTCCCGTCAGCCGGGCTTTCAGCAGCGGGGAGGCCGCGGCCTGTCCCTCCCCTCGGGCCTTGGGGGAAGAAGGCCCCTTTGGGGATCCCAGTGTCCCCAGTATCGCCAGGCCCTGAGGCGATGGCCGAGGCTCTCCCCGGGGTCTGGGTCGGTCTGCAGGTGTTTCCAGCCCTTTTGCCCGCCCCTGGTGAGAGGTAACCAGGGCCTAACCTCCCTCCAACCCTCTTTGAGGGGTTTGGGCCTGCTGTCGCCCCGGGGTGCCAGCAGCAGCCCGGGCGGGGGGAAAAGCCATTCGCTGGTATGGGAGCCGCTTTGGTGCGAGACCTTGGTCACATCTGATGGTGTTTCTGTGAGAGATCTCCCCATGGACCTTCGATACGTTTACACAAGAGCAGAAGGGGTACGGTGAGGCTTCTGCTCTTGCTTCAGAGACCGCACGTTTGGGATTTTCTTGTTTGTTTTTAAAGAATGCTTCCAGAATACTAACCACAGAGTTGCTGTGTTTTTAATTCTAAACCAAGGCGTGATCCAGACATACCTTTTGGTTTGTTTGCATTCTGTCTTGTTCATCTTTCAGAGGAAAACATACTTGGTGCGGCATTAGGCTTGCCAGTTTTAAGCAGGCGCGGAACTACACGTGTCCCTAAACTCAGGTGCATCTTCTTATTTTGCCGTATAGAAAGGAGTTTTATTAATACTTAGACATATTCAAATTATAGTCACCCAGCAGCTTAAGTACTCTAGTGCTCCGCTACATGTCATGGTACAGACATTGCGCTGTGACTCTGTCTGGCACGTACTAACATTTTGTGGTTTTGTCCTGCTAACAAGGACAAAAAGAACAAAAAGGCAAAATAGATACTAACAAATAACAGTTATGTTTAAAGCCTTTACTTTGCCCTTAGTTCACCTCCACTGTTCTTAATATTGTCAGGTTTCCAGAGCTCGGTGGTATCTCTTAATTTGGAATTTCCTTGTTTGTTGAGGTCAGCCCATGAGGTTTACTTTAATACTTTTTTTTACTGTTCATGCAATCTCTTATTGCAAACAGGAAAAAAAGAATTTTAAAATGTTGAAAAATATTAATTGGGCACAGAGGGATTATTGCCCAGGAGTGTCAGGTTTCAGAGTAACAGAAATGTCTTCCTTGTGTCAGCATAGCCATGGCTATTTCCTTCACTTACTGTTGTTATTATTCTGGCTTTGGTGCCAGCGCTGCATGTGAATGCATGAAGTATAGGAAAGCAAAGCACTCATTGCCCTGGAGAAGTTAAAGACACAACCTCAGGAGAATCTCCAACTGCTATGATAATATAACCTAAATAACAGGTGTAACCTTGTTTGGCATTCCTGCCAATCCCATGTGACATGTAGTAATATGCTTAAGTCCTCAAATACTGTTGTAAATCTGGCCCGTAATCTACAGTGCACAAGCAGCAGGGATCTGGGAGCAACAGCTGCTCAGAGCGTGCACACCAACTACCTCTTAATATGTTCTGGTGCCAAATAAGGGCTCCACTCTTTTTCCACTGAAGTCAAGCTGGTTTTAGTAACAATTTAGGTGATTACAGACTCTATTCCATCATGGATGTAGAATTGACCATCTAACTGTTGTGGGGTTTTTTGGTTGTTTTTTTTTTTAATTGAATCTTTAGGTGCCTTTTTTCTTTTCCTTTTTGACCTTGTCTTCCCCTTTCTGTCTGTATTATTTCAGGATTGAGTTTTCGTTGCTGACTATCTTGCTAATGTAGCGATTGTGCTGGGCAAGTGACAAAGGCAAAGAACTAACAGATGAAAGCCAACTGGTGTTACCCGCATGATTTAAAGTTGCTTTTTCTTTATATAAGCAACATGACTGAGGCTGCTGTTTCAGCTTGCTTTATCCCACCCATGAATCTCTGGATTTACATGTCAGTCTGTGTTCTGCATTATATCTTTTTCCTTTTTCTTTTTGTGTGTGTGTGTGAGGTTTGTTATAGTTTAGCATCATAAAGAGAATCTCTAGTGTGCAACACATACAAGTCAGAGATACCATTATAAAATTGCTGTCCTGCAGTGCATGTAATCAGGAATATGCCCTGAGAGGAAGCTTTGGCTTCCCTAAGATGCTTTTAGAATTCTTGTGTGGCAAAATATCTCCAGCATGCTCCTCAGTGAGCAGTATCAAATGATTTTTCAAAGCCTGGGTTTCTTCTTTGTGCAGTTTTATTTTAGGAATAAACACTGCAAAATCCAGCTCAGGGCTATGAAAATGGGAAGGTCTTAGCCTTATCGGTCCCTTTGGAATGACATGTATTTAAAATGTCACATCAGGATAATGGTTATGAGATTCATGACCTTGTTTGCAAGGGTGTCCTAAAGTAACAGTCAACAGTGCCTCACACACAGTTGCAAATTTTGATTGTAAAGCATTATCAGAGTGGTATAAAATCTTCCATAACAGCAACAAACCTCACCTGACTCACTGAAGAGTCACATTTAAATTCAGATTATTTCTGAAGTTGAATAGTCTGTTATTTTGTTCAAAATTACAGTGTGGCCACGGCAGGAACTTGAATGAAGCTGAGAACAGTGGTATTTGGGAAAACCAGAATATCATGGTATTTATGTTCATGCTTTTTGCAGGCCTCCACACTGCCTAAGGGGGAATCTTTTAAGAGCTAGATCTTCACATGAAGATCTGGTTTCTTTTTTTTTTTTTCACCATCTGGGAATTGATGTATTCTTAGAGGATCGCAACTTGTTTATCATGTTCTAAAGCTGGATTCTCTTGCATGAAAACTGAAGTGCAAATATAAATGAGAGTAGATGGAGTTCAGAAACACGGGAGATGAATACAAAATTGATCAGCAGCACTTCATCATAGGCCATTTTAAAATCAGGTCCTGCTGGCTAATCATACTAAGCTTAAAATTCAGAAAAGAGGAAAGCAAAGAAGGAGCAAGAGTAAGCTGCTTTTAAAATATAATTCATTATAATACAAGGCATAGTGTTTAGAATTAGAAGAAACACATTTATTTCATGTATATCTCAAGGTAATTAAAATGAATCAATGTTTGATCTACTGAATTCTATCCCAGGAGTTTTTGTTCATTTTTGATGAATGAACTAATGAAATGTCATGTAATTAAAATATGGAAGTAGTTCCATGGAGGACAAAAGTATAAATAAGTTGAAGAAGGGATTCTACACGAGTAGATGATAGGTCTGTCAGTTACCACTGAATAATACAATGATCTTAACGTAATGTGCAACTCGGGAAACCCGTTAACTGCTGGTTGTTGCCAGAAGCAAGAACAGCAGATGGGTGAGAGATCTTTGGGCGCTGTAGGATCTCTGCTTTCTGTAACTGTTGGTAGCTTTTGCTACTGGACATAAACAGGACAGTGGGGTAGGCGTATGTGCAGAAGCCTGCCACAAAAACTGAAGTTGTCCTAAAGAGCCTTTATTTGTCAGCTCTGTGTCCCTTAATGTGATAAAGGTCATTTGACTTAAGTTTGATAATAACAACTCTAGTATTGCAGGATTGAAGCAATGAAGGCTTTGGGGTTTTGCTAATTAAAGCCAAAAAACTTATATGCTTCAATTTAAATGAGTGACACTTGGCAGGTCTGACTTATGCAGCTGGAGGAGCTCCAACACTGTCGGACTCCTAGATATAGGCTAGTAATTGCCTCCGGTCTGAAACTATTTTCCACCAGGCAAAACACATAATTTGGTGATGTTTGTTATAAGCTATATTTTACTTTGAAAACCACAACAATCCTTTGTCCTCAGAGGAATGTGGAGTTGCATTTGTGCCCTTTTTGATGGGGTTTTCTGTTTTAGCCTTTGTTCTTGGATTTGCTGTGCAGGTTAATGTCTACTTTGTAAGGATGGGTGCATCGTGGGTTGGCCCCAAGCACCAGACAGCCCATATTTGTGTAAGCCCTGTAGCAGATGAGGAATCCAGTTCAGACCTTCAGTCTGTCCTCTGGTTAAAGAAAAAATAGCCATGGTCAGTCCTCTGTAAAGTAGCTATTATGACTGGGAAACTGAAATGCAGAACCATGTCTACTTCTTACACCCTCGCTTGCCCTTGTAGGGGTCAAATGTGAAGCAGAACTTCTTCAAAGGCTGTTTTCATCTCTGCAGCATTTCCTATGGTGAAAATCATCAATGCAAAGAAATGCTGCTGCATAAGTCAGGACTTTATTACCTGGTGGCTATAGCGAGACTGCATTATAAATGTTGATGGTGCAAGCCCAAAGTGAACTTTCCCCCCACCCAAGTTCTCATGTTACAAATTACATATTCACAATGTATATTTGAATGGCCTTGTTACCCTGTTCTGATTGCTGGCAGATGCTGTACAGATAATGGTGTCATTTCTGTTACTACATCAGTTGTTAAGTGGGCCAGAAAACAGCCTTTAAGATTAAAGTTTAATCAATCCAAGTATTTTGAGAGTGAGCAAGTATAGACTTTATTCTTCTTGAGAATTACAGTGTACTTTTTGAAATCCCTGGCAGAGATAGAATGTTCTGTCAGAAAATGTCTCCAGTGAGAAATAGCAAGCAAAGAATATTTTCTGTGGGATGGCATGAGCAACCTTGTACTTTAAAGCTTGTATATTAATTGCTTGTTAATGGGCAGCTCTTGGCAGAATTTCTTTTTGGTATGGCCTCAAGAATTTTAATGGAGCATCAGTCAGTGAGTGGAGAAAATATACTTTAAAAACAATAAACAGAATATTCAGTGGTTGTGTCTGTGACATTGGCTGAATCAGTCATGTGCTAGTTTTGGTCAATTATAAACTCTGGATTAACTTCATTAAGAGCAGAAAGATGCATTACATTCCTCCAACCCCATTCCAATATGTTTTTCTGGATATTTTTTTTTTCCCCAGCTGACATAAGTGTTTTCAGAAAGGTTATAAGGAGAGGCAAACAGAAACGTTAAAACCCCTGTGGACACTAAGGAGTTCATTTTCTGTGTCTTGCTTACAGACCTCTAAAAGTGATTCCCGAAATGTTTTCAAGCTCACTGGATGTTTTGTATGCAGTGTTTTCACAAGCAGAGGGGCTATTAAAAGCTTGAGTCTTATAGGTACACTAGTGCATATATGTAAATATGCACAAAACATCCTTTTCTTTAGGGAAAAAAACCAAGTCTATTTATCCTGTAGTCATGGAAAAAAACCAGTGCTGCTGAGGGGATTAAGCCTCTTTGTTTTGATTCCTATGCTTTCCCTTCTTTTAGTGGTCATTGGTTGAAATTTCCCCCAAAGTAGGGTATTCTTCCCAGAAAAGAAGGGAAAGATAGCTCAGTTTAACAACATGCCTTAAAACAAACAAAGGTAATGTGGAAAAAAACCCACAAAAACAACCCAAACAAAAACCAGGGGAAACTGTAAAGTGCAGGAAAAGCCTTCAGCTTACATTGAGCATAGTCTGTCTCTTCAAAAAAAGGAGTCCTCAGCACAAAAAGGCTTTTCTGTACCCAACCCTTTGCTGCATCACCTTCTCTCTTGCGTTCTGGCCTCCTTGCTTGAGAGGAGGAAGGGGAATTCTGAATTGCCATGGCTTGAATGAGCTTTAAATTCTATCTGACAAATTGATGCATGTTTTGGCAATCTGATAACTCAAAGGCAAGAGCGTAGAGCAAGTTCTCCCTTCCCCTGATCTGGCACGTTCCCGTTCCAGCTTGCTGAGCATCATTCCCACAAAAATGTCAGGAGTAACTCCCCCTGTAGAACAAAGGAGGACTGGTTCTTCATTTTCCTCACCTCTTGTAGCTTTGCACCTCATTCTGTTTCCAAGAAGTAGGTGCAGTAATAGCAATTCCGTGGGACACATGTTGTAACATAGGGACTGGCAGACTTTCCCGGGGGAAAGGAAGGGCTTGAGACTTTTTTTTTTTTTTTTTTTTCCCCCCTGTCCCAGATTAGATACTAAATGTGTTGGGACGAACTTAGAGACCTCGTCCTTCAGAGAGGGAAGATGGTACCAGTCACTGTACTGGTGATGTCTTGCTTTCTGTGAAAAATCAGGGTGTCCCTGTTGCTGTTATACTTAGAATTTGATGGCAGTCAGAAAACAGGAGCTATTGCCCTTCACAGATGCTTCTCTTGGGATGCTGCAGGTCTTGGGTCCTGGTCCTGCACTGGCTTTTCTGTCTGCCATTTGGGGTCTATCTTGTGATGCCTTTTGTGTCAATGCCAACAATTGCCAATCCTTTTTTCCCCATTAGTGCACATAGTTCCATAGCGTGTGATTAGTTGAAAAATATTGTGGAGCCTTTAGGACTGCTGTATACCTAACACAAAGTGATACTAGCAAGAAACCGGAGAGTTAAACTACTTAACAGATCCTGCTTGTCACCTTTAAATACACACCTTAGTGTATAAACATAAGTACTGTACACACAGCATGCGCTGCAACCTTAATTCTGCTGTGTCTTTGTCCTTCTGTACACACTGTTACTGCTAGATTGTATTTTCTTTAATGCCAGAAGCTCTGCGTGCTTAGCGCAAAAACTAGCTCTTGGAAGATCGCAGTTTAACAAAGGTTTTTATGCAGAGTGGAGATAAGAGAAGGTTAACATCTTCAGGCAGCAAAGATAATGCTGTAGTCAAGGTCTTAATGTGTTGTAGGGATATCATTCCCCATGAAGAGGACTTTAGGTACGGTCATCAATTGTGCATGTATCCCACTCACTCTGGGGGAGGGGCACCACCAGGTTAGTGCAGGTACCAAATTAATCATGCTTTTGCACAAGGAGGCCTCTGTTAACCAAGTCTGTCTGTATAGCACAGAAGGTTTTATCCAGAATGTGGAAAAATACTTGAAAAAAAACCCTTAGCATCTAGCTTTGCAGAATAAATCTACTTGATGCATTGTACCTGTTGAGGATCTTCCTCTCTATCTAGTTTTAATGCTTGGGAGATGTTCTTAAATAGTGAAGATTATGACAGCTGAGGCTAAATTTTAGCTTGAACCTAATCCCAACAGTTCCTTCAGAAACTACACAGAGAGCAGACAAAACCACATGGAAAATATGAAAGTTTGAAACTAATCCTGTAGGACTAGATGCATAAATTAAAATGTCTGTGCCACTGTTTTTATTTTGAAATACCATTTTATAGCACAGCTTTAAACTCCAGATTCCCTTAATTCAAAATTAAAAGCAAAGCATCTATCAAACATGCCAGGGTTCACTTCACTTGGGCATGTTCTTTGTTTAAAATACCTTGTGTTGCTTTGTTCATCAGGTTCAGATTCTTGATCCATTCCAACTTCACTGAGGCGCTACTGAGCACTGTCTCCCTATGCATCTTCATAGCTCCTTTAGCTTCCTAAGTCAGAGCTCTACGTCCTATACAGTTCATGATCCTTCTCTCCCTCTCTTTCTTTCTCCCTCCCTTCTCACTGTTGCTGGCTTTGTGTTTTTTCCTTTGTTCTAAGCCTTTCCATGTGCTTGGAATAGCTGTCCAAGCAGACTTCACAAAGACCCAGTTTTTCTAAAAATGGTTCCTAAGACTGAACCTATTTCTAGCCACTTCCCAACTCAAAATGCCATACATCATCCTGTGTATGTTTTGTGTTGATTTGTGTGCTCCTTTGGTGCTGTTAGACTAACTTTTTGGAGCTGACTCCTATTTGTGCAGTACATTTTACCTAGTGCACATTGCTCTGCTCATCTAAAGCTTTATATAAATAATGAAAATGTACAGGGCTTGCTGGCACAAGTCGGTAGAGCGCTGCATTTCCTGAGGCTCTGCTTCAGAGCTCTCTGCTTTGTTTCCGGGAGCTCTGCTTTGTTTTTGAGGCTGTTGTGCAAGTATTTTACATAAAGCTTCATGTGAGCTTCAGTTTGAGGCTCATCTGTTTTGCGCGTTATGTAAAGTACACACAGACCTCTGTTGCACCAGAGTATGCAGAATGCAAAAAAGGCTTAGGCAGCTTCCTTTCTACTCCCATCTCTTCCTCAAATGCAGAAATAAAATAACTGAGAACCCTGCCTAGAGCATGGGAGTGAATATTATTGTCCTGAAAGCATGCAGAGCTGTGTGAGGAAGCTGTGTCACCAACCCACAGAACAGCTGGTTTTGGCCAACAGGCAAGCTGTGTGAATGAGCTCTCAGGAAATACCTGCTTAGAGTCACTGTAGTTGTAACTTCAGGATATAAAGCAAATTTGGGTTAAAAAAAGCGTGCATTGATTAAGGAACCCATTTGACATACAGACGGTGTCTTAAGGCATGGTCAACAGCAGCAACCCTCCTGGAAGTTTGCCAAGTTGAGTTATTTTTGCATTGTAAAGTGCCTTCAGATAATTTTTCTGAAGGGTGCTATATAAATAAAACAACTGCCTGATTGATTTAAAGTGAATCTCTTGAATTTTGGCTCCCCCTTCTCCAAATTACATGTGTCTAAATTTCCCTGCTTCAAAAATTAAACTAGATATATCATGGGTGGAATGAGATTAATTTTATTACACACAATAGTTCATTAGTGAAGTAGGAGCAATTTCATGTATTTATGCATAGCCTGCCCAGAATTTTTTTACTGCAGCTCTTTCAGATGTAAATAAAAATATAATGCTCACTGAATTGCTTATTAGACAGCATACAGTAATAGAAAGTGTTTATGGTATTGTGCTGTAGGTTACATTTCAAAATTCCGAGGGAACATCAGGCTGAAATTGGCACTGGGGACCAAACCCACGATTGAGGGTTGACATTTTGGCCAGCAGCGTGGGCTGACCAGAATAACTACAGAGGCAAAAGGTTGAATCATTGCATCCTAGATCCAGGCTCTGCAGTGTGCTGACAAATGGCTTGCACATGTCCTGCGGAAAGCAGAAGCTTGAGCTCAGTTCTAGAAGGCCCAGGAATTCAAATAGGGGCTGAGCCTTTGCAGCCACCGTCCTGACCGAGTCCTGTGAGGACTTCCAGAGCAAAAACCCAGGAGTCTCTATCTTTGTCTTGTGCTAAGGAGGCAACATTTGTCACCGAGAGCTGCAGCAGACTGTGCACTGGATGCAGAGGAGAATGTGTTAGTGTTGCATAAATTCACGTGGAGTGGTAGCCATACGTTTGTGGCTGCTCACCGAAGATTCTCCCTATGTAAACTGCACGATGTTTATGTGCCTGCATCTGTTTTTGTTGAGTAGGTACCATATGTGAATCTGCTTTTTTTTTTTTTTTTTGACGCCACAAGTATCTTTGTAGCCCAGTTTATTCCTACGTACATAAGAGCAGCTGGCAGCTGGGTGAGACTAGCAGACCTGTTAATGTCAATCCTGAGTCAGTCAGCAGGATCAATGTTTTGAGGCAGTTCTTTTTCCCAAGTGGCTGATCACAGGAGCTGCACAGAGATTTCTGCTTCTGGAACTGAATTCTTTTTCATTATGCGGTAACATCATGTTGCAACACAATTAGAGGAGCTATTCCTAATCCTGCCTCCCTTTGCTATTATTTTCAGATCTCTATCTACTTGGTAATAAATACGTGTCCTCTTGAAAGACACACAAACGGTGACGATGAAATTGTATATTTTCAGCTAATCACAGAATAAACCTGTGCAGCTTTGTCTGGTGTAGTGCAGTTCTCATTCTTTTCTGCTCAGAACTGTTAAGGCTATGCAAGGTGACCTTCTGATATGAACCATTATGCTGAGGCCATCAAACTCACCTCATGTTGGGCAACAGAAGAAATTAATCTGTATCTTCAGATGTCGTTACTGGTCCTGCTAAACCCTTTGGACTCACTTGAGCACTTCTAGAAAGCTTTTATAAATCTGATTATTTCCCTTAAAAAAGATTTGTGTATTTTTACTTAAGGAATAAAGTGGACATTATCTTCTTAAAAGATACAGCTAGGGAATGGTTAAGTCTTTTAATATCCCTAGGTGGGAATTAGGGAACAAGAATGGATGCTTTGTAAGGAATTACTGGTTATTATTACAGACTTCTGAAAAACAGACATGAAATTAACAGTTGTGTGTCATTTCATTACTGCTTTGGCAGTCTGCTTTCTTTAAGGGTAAGATGGTTGCTAGGGCTTTGTAGTGAATAACCTTTTTGTATTCGGCTCAAGGCAGAGTATAATTATTTTATAATTTTGGTTCATGGGGCCCTTTTAGACATTTTCAGGAAAAAAAGAACTCGGCTTCTGTTAACCCCCCTCATACTCAGTTGCCAGTGATGGGCATGTCACAGCAACAGGAGAAGCTCTGTGTCTGTCCTCATCATCTGCACTGGATATTTGCCTGAGGATCTGGCTATCACAGTGAGATGAAGGCAGACTTGACATTGTTACAAGCTGGCACTGATTGACTTTGAAAAGTGAAGTTCCCTGTCAAGGTATGTGTCTGGTTTAGCGGTATCATCACTGTGCAGAGGTGAGGTGGTGGACAGTAGCTGCTAGGAGTGAAGGAATTGCACATTGGGTTAAAGCAGATATCCTGCAAACCCACATAACTCTTTGGCTTCAAAGGGAAAACTTCTAGGAGTCAACAAACTTACCCTTCCATGTGGTCGTAGTAAACTTCCCTCCATCAGACTGTTTTGGGTTTTTTTTAGGATGTGACCGGTTTTTAGTCAGTCTGAATTAGCTGCGTTACAACTGCGTACGGTGGGGCAGTGAGATAGCGTAAGGGTAGGATCTATCAGATCAAAAGCGGGTGTCGAACACGGGCATCTCCATCCGAGCTGCTTATCCTGGGCCACTCGGTAGTCCTGGAGAGCAAGTTCATGGTCGATCACCCAAAGGTGTGATTTGCCCCACCTGACTGCAAGTCTTCCCTGCTTGGTCAGCTAAATCATGCTTTAAACTCCAGACTACGTGGGCTATCTTTCTGTGGGCTGAAATGGCGGCAGGGTAGAACGCCTGCGGTCAGACAGGTCCCACGCTCTGCCCGGCCTGCAGTGGCACAGGTGAGCCCACACCTACCAGATAGAGCACCCTCCTCTTTCTGTCCTTTAGTGCACTGTAAGAACGCAGCTACCGTCTGCTGTGCGTTGTACCTTATTGTTTGATGAACTGCTTGCAGTCCAGTGCTGCAGACATTATGTTTTGGGTTTTTTTTCCATTGCTAATTGCTTTGCTACATGTGCAAAGTCTCAAATGATGTGAACGCCAATAAAAAACCCCGTAAGTTAGCCTTGCTGGGAGCTATTTAGAATTGCAGACTATGTATTTATGGGTTGGAAAGTGTTTAAAATGAGAGGAAACATATTCTTGCTTAAGGTGTGGCTTTAACTTGGGATCCATCACTTCTGCACGTTGCTGTAGCAACGCTGCAATGGCATGGGAGTTCCTTTTATGGCTGATTTCCGAGCGGAGCGTGGCTGGAGCTGGCAGGCTGTGTTACCAAGCAACCCAGTCCTATGCTCCCGTAACTAGGAAATGCAGCCGGTGCTTTTTAATATTGCCCATGATTTTGATCATATGTTCATTCTGTCAACATTTGTCTTTTGGTGTGAAATAATTCCTATGGAGTACTACAGAAAGATCCCTGTTTTATGGGGATTTCCCTGCCCCCCCCGCCGCCTTCCCTCACTTGAATGTTCAATGTGGGAACATTCATAGGAAGGCAAAGACAGCAGTCCATTTATTTAAAAAAAAAAAAAAAAAAAAGTTCTATTCAACACGTGATGCTGAAGAGTAATTAAAGTGATGCCATCTGCACCGTGTGAAAAGAGAGGCATCCTTAGCTTCCCAGGTTTGCAACTGATCAGATGTCATGTTTCAAGACAAGCCTCCCGAAACACAGGTGTTGAAATGCATTTTGAAAGTTTCTTCTAGTTCCTGCTCTGATACTGGTTCCTTTTGTGGTTTTATCTTCCCTGTACTTCAGAGGGCTTTTGATAATAACCTGCCTTGTGGAGGAGGATGTGAATTAGTAAAGCTTAGGAGATCATGACGAAGATGGATGATGAAATTAAAATGTAAAGTTGTGTTAAATATTTATATTGTAGTCATATCCTACCCCAGGTTGCTTGTCAGGTCCCCCCTGAGAGTCAAACAGATGCAACGGCACAGGCTCTATTGCCAAGAACAGTCACCTTGATTTGAACAAGAGGAAATAGTTTATGCAAGGATTAACTTGAAGCACACAACCCCTCCTATTTAAGCTGATAGAACTACACATATGTTTAAAGTTAACTTCAACGACTTTGTTGTATTGGAGACCTCCCAAGGGTAGGTATGACAGACTGTAGATGGTGAGTGTCAAAGTAGGTGTTTGTTTCGAGACCGCCGACGTGTGCGTGGCAGAGGTGGGATCCTGGCGAGGTGTGGAGTTGCACACCCACGGATCGACGCGTGCAACATAGCGCCCATGTTCAAAGCGGCAGAATAGAGCTGAGATGAAATCACAGGCGAACACATTGATTTGCTGGTTTTGAACTGTGTTGTGGATTTCCTTGTATTTTATGGATCTTCTTAACACTGGCAGCTGGAGAGGAGGAAAGAATGTGGCATGTTATCCCCAGTGGCTGCAACCTGCCAGTGTCTTGTTTTGAGCCACCTCCTAAACATCCACTTGCAAGTTGATTGCGTTGGTTTTTATGACCTTCTTTCACATGGAGTAACCCTTTTCTTCTAATTTCATGTGCAACCTGTAAGTGCATAGGATCTTGAAAACTGCAGGGGCCTATATGTCAGCCTCTCAGGTTATTAAGCATGTGATGTTCCAAGATGGTAGTTAATGACCTATTGTGGTGGCAATTCTTTCTGTCCTCTGAACAAGGAAAACTAGCAACGAGGACTTATTTGATACGTTTGGTGTTGCAGAGAAATTGTGACTTCTTGTCTCTAGTAGTCTTCCTGTAGTGTGTTTCAGAAGACAGCGTGGACAAGCATACAGAGGATATGCTGCAGTTTGGATTGGTAGGTGCTGTTTGTCAAGGGAGGTCAAAGGTAGTCTGTGAAGTACTGGATTTGACATTCTGTCCATCTTTTCTGGTTTGCTCTGGCACTGATCAGTGCTTTTAACTGGGGTAAAAAAAAAAAAAAAAAAAAAAAAGGAAAAGCAAACCAAACCTAAGGTATCTGTTTATTTTTTCAAGGGCAAACCACTAACCTTGGCTGTAGAATTCATATATCCCAAAGCCTGAGATTAATTTGCGCACATACTTCTTGAAACAGATGCAAACATTATTTTTGGTTGCACAGTGTTTATTGGGTTTGGTGGGTTTTTTTAACAGCATGTAAGAATTCATTTGGATACAGCAAGACAGGTTCCTAGATGATTTAATTTGGTATCGCTCCACTGTCCTGAAATGGGCAGTACTAACTTGTTACACCAACGGTAGATGTGGCCCTTCATATCTTGTATCAGTTTTCTTCTAAGTAACAATCACACCTGCCCACAGTGATATTTAACATTACTCAATCCTTGTAAAAATGACAAACTTAACATCAACACTAAATTGACTGTGATTAGTCACATATGTCAGCATTAACAAATGATGACACCTAAAAATGCCCTGTGTGCTTTTATTTCAAATTTTCTGTTACGTTGTGCTGTGCATTTACTGTTCCCCCAAGAATGCTCATTGTCAGGGGAAGTAATTTCACATCCCACCTATTTAGCAAATAGATTGTGAAAGTTGATCTTTGTTGTTTTGAGAGAATAATTTTTATTACCTTCAAAATAACTGACCGTCCTTATTTTAATCAGGTGCATGTGTCCCAGCCTTCACTGAGGCAGACCAGATTCTAAATCTTCATACCTTGTACAATTTCAATCCAGTCTGTTGTCAGCTGTAACTGGTTCTTTTAATCTTTTGTAGTAAATGTCAGGTAAGGAACTGACAGTTCTGAAGGTAACAATTTCCCATTTATCCACAGTCTGTGTAATACATGAGTGGATACTTACTGCTCGTGAATGACCATTGCTGTCAATCCAATTTAAAATCTGTTCTTTTCTATACTTCTGGAAGGATTCTGCCTGTATAATTTATCTGTAGGTTATGGAGTGGTAGTGAATTAAAGTCTACATTCAATTTATTAGTTGTATTTTAAATATTTGATCACAGTGAGGCTAAAGATTCAATACCAATGTGATAAGTTATGAATATGCATTACAAATGACCGTAGTATTTGAAATGGATCAGACGAAAAAAAATCCTTACATTTGTGAGAAAATTAGGTGTCTCTTCCTTCCCTATGTGGTGTGGTGTGGTGTGTACTATAGGATGAGATGGCACATAACGAAGCTGCTGTAGTACTGAAGATACAATTTTGGATTGCTCTTGTCATGTTTTTAACTCTTAAGCTGCCTTCAGCTCTCGTTCATAGAATGAAGCTTTTAATACTTGATTCCCTTTCTTGCACTCTGTTCTGTACATGCATGAAGAAACAAAGCTGAAACAAGGGTGTGAAAAGGCGTCCTGTATAAAGCAGGTCATGTCTTTATTTACTGTAGTACTTTCACTCTGTTTATGCAATGAGCTTAATGCTGCTTCAGGCAGAATAAGGCCTTAT
The DNA here is from genome assembly GCF_947461875.1 of Haliaeetus albicilla. NCBI lineage: Eukaryota > Metazoa > Chordata > Aves > Accipitriformes > Accipitridae > Haliaeetus > Haliaeetus albicilla. Next base: position 4,462,625 of record NC_091489.1, on the reverse strand, counting down.
ATTTGTATGTACACATCTGCAGTGCTGTGTTGTCGTTCTTCTGCCTGTACTCCCATTGAATAGTAAGAACCAGATTTCAAAAAATAGGCCAAATATCTGGTAAAATCGGAACTCTACAAATTTATTTTGAAGTATTTGTTCATGAGTGTCACAGATTTGCTAGGTGGTGATCACTGTTGAAAACCTGTCGCTAATTTATTATGTAAATTATGCCATTAGGTTAAATGGATCAACTTGTAAGTTAGCATGCTATCCAACGTGAGTTATGCTGGTAGAATCCATCCTGGTAAGAAACACACATTTGACTAAATTATATTTACATTCTCTGCTCTCTTTATGTGATGGTCACCCCCCATGTGTGTCATCTGAATGCATTCCAGGTTATGTGGGAATGTCTTAGTGGCAAAATGTTGATTTCATTAATTTTCAGCAAGAGAAACACATCAAAAGCCAAGACACGCAGGGAATAAGTGACTGGAAATGACAGTGCTTCATCTAAGGAAAAGGGAAAAAACCCAGGACAAATATTTATCTACTGTTTTGTTGAGGGATTCCTTTTCTTCTCAGACATGAAGAAATCGGTGCAAGACAAACATGCTAGCAGCTACCATCCGTGTTAGCTCCTTTTTGTGCTTGGTATGTCAAGGAAAGAAAAAAAAAATTATGACTCATTGTTTTCCAAGGATGCTGCTTCCTCTGCAGATATTTACAGGTTGTTTTTTAGGAAAACTTACAGTTTGCAAACTGCCCACTGAATTTCCATTTTTATTGCAGGGTCATATTATTACTGCATAATTCCTCATATAATCACATAGGTTCTGCATTTAATGCTCGATTAAGGAAAAAAATGCATTAGCTACTCTTATAGTATTATGTCTTTTACCATAGATCTTTAAGATAACGTAGTCTTCTCTTTTCCGTTCTAGAAACATGGCTGTTGGTCTGGAAGAGCTCTAGCTTCTTTGGAGCAGGAACCTGACATTTTGTACTGAAACAGCCTAAAAACAGCCTCAGGGTCATACTGTCACTTTAAAAATTAACGCATCCAACACTTAACACCTGGTAAGTACTGCAAGTGTTACTTTCAAAACTGAAAGTTATTTTCGTTTGGAAAGCGTTCCAAAGCTTGACAATGTTTCCCACATATTCGTACTGTCTTCCAACTGGAAAAAATTTGGAAAATAGTAGTGAAGTATGTGCATATGTCAGGAGGGAAAGCTCACTCTACAAAAGCCTGCAAACATGTTTGGAAGCAATCTTTTTCCAAGTACAGTTGAAATTAAGTGAAATCTTATTTTTCTAATAAAAATATTTTTGTCAAAATTTTCTGACCTCTTCAAATTCTCCTACTGATGATGAAGCATGGAGGAGAGAATAAGAATTTGCTTTTCCTGTTTCTTCTAAACAACAAACCAAAGACTAGAGAAAATGACATTAAAACAATGAAAATGGTGTTAGAATTGCAAAGCCAAGGATATAAGCAATAGGAGATGAGGGAATTGAGGCTCCCATTTGATTTCATTCATCACTCATGCCTGAGCTGTCTTTGCCATGGGCCTCATTTTCTTTTGCATCACCTATTGGGTTGTTATTAACACCAAGGCAAAGTATGCATAAAACACATAAACATTACTTCTTTAGAAATACTGTAAGTTGACTGCACAAGAATAAATAACTGCATAAAGCAGAGGGAACAATGCGCTGGACTTATGTCTTCCAGCTCTTATCTTTTCATTATACTTTTAACTTGTTTGCCTGCAGTTGTGTGTTTACACTGTGCTGTCAAAAGCCCCAGCAGTGGAGCTGTGGTATTTTCAATGGAGCCGTGGCAGACATAGCTAAATTACTGGTGTAAAGAACCTTTGGCTTTTTTACAGTACCGAATAGATTTGTCATGAACACTTAGCAAAAATAGCATCTGGAAGGCCAGTTGGAAGCAAGGAAAAAGGGGAGGACCTTTACTGCATATGAATAGTTAGCTGAAAGGCAAAAATCTCTTTAGATTGGCAGCTCCTACCCTCAACAACTGTCCCGACAGCTCAGCAACACTCATCTGCTCAGCTTCCTGTTCCAGAAACCAGGATTTTTAGTCCCGTTGTTGCTGATGAGGTTAATGTATGGCTCATGGTAATGGCAAGTGAGCAATTGAATATTCCCCAGAAGGCTCAGCATTTGTTTTCTAAATAGAGAGAAGAAACAAAAGGGAATCCTGCTAAAATTATCCCTGGTATTATAAACAAATGCAAACAGCTGTGGGAGCTCTGGCTGGCTTTGGTGGTCGGTTGTAGCTTCAAAAGGGGGTTAATTTGCCCCACTCTCACCTATAGGTGTCACTGCCATGAATTAAACAAACTATAGAAAATTTCAACAGCAACTGAATAAACAAGCTGCGTTGAAATAGTGTTGGCTGAATAAATGACTAGTTTAATGGCATCCACTGGAGAATGGTTTTGTCAATACCGCTTATACTCCAGTATCGTAAATAAGGAGGTTTGGGACTGTAGTATCAGCATTTGTCAGATTATGGATTTCTCCTATATTGGAAGGGAATATAAAAGAGCCAGAATCAATGTAGGACAGTTAAAGCATGGTTTGCATGGCTGGGAGGCACGTGATGAGGAGCAGGTTGCATGGTGTTGCCTTTATTGTGTGGCAAAGGCGAGGCCTACGTTGGGGAGACCTAGTGCCTAATCTCAGCCCGCATAATCTCTGTCCCTTCTCTGGGAAAACTACCTCTGGGTTTTTATGGCCAGTTGGAAATGCGTGTCTGAGAACTTACTTTGGAGAAATGTCCCTAATTTTTGAAGCTTGCCTGTAGGGAAAGAAATTAGCGTTTATTTTATTTAGCCACTATTAAGCCTATTTATAGGATGGCCATTCAATTATCCGTACCTGGTATACAGTAGATGCTCTGAAAGCTAATTAACTAAGTAACTGGAGCAAATCCGCTATTAGGTATGCAGGGAAGGTAATGCTGACAGAAACCAACAACAGGGGTGAACAATTAAGCAGATGGACAGTTCTGCAAATGACTGTGGAATTTACAGTGGGAAATGTCTTTCGAAGGCAAGGAAGTTTTGCTATTTATTTGAATGGAGCCAGGATTTCACCTTGAGCTTTTGAGGCCAACAGGGACCATGGACATAGGTAGTGTGACCTCCTGAAAAACCTGCGTACTACAGCGTAGAACGGCTTACCTGGGATGCAAAACCCCTGGAGAAAAGAGTTCATAGGATGCAAAAGCAAAAGATGGGGCTAAGGTGGTGTCAGATCAGGATCATCCAACCCTTGTTTTTGTGTGTTTTTTCTTGTTCCTGTCTGAACGTGAGTAAAAGGTTATGCTGTGCCCTCAGTCTAACATGGGTGAAGCTACATAAGCTGTGAGAAAGGTTAATTTGAACATAATCATTCTTTTCTGTACTCTGTGATACAAATGGTTTTCAAAGCTTAAGTGCTTATTTTTGGGATTGACAATACGCAGCTCTCTATATTGGCCCACAAAAAAAGTAAAAATAGATCGATGGGGATTGTGCAGATGTATGTGAATAATTCTTGGCAAAACCTGTTATATATTCCTCAAATGCTAAATCTTAAGACATTTCACTCTTTCTCTCATTTCCAGTTACATGTTTTGCTGCATTTAATCTTTTTTTATATGAGATCATTCTCAAATATTGCAGCTTGTGAATGGTTTTCCTGGTGCTGGGCTTTTTTTTTTTTTCTTTTTTTTTTGCCTTCTCTTAAAGCTTCTTGAGTGTCCTAAATATTATTTCTATAATTGAACATCAGATGGATTACTGGAATTAACAATGTCTGTGTCCTCAGTCATTTGCTGCTGTTGTGCTATGTCCTTACTGGTAGATTGTGCAAAGTGTGTTTGAAGAATGTTTTCCTCTTTAACTTGCTCAGATATTTTTCTGTTCATACACACAGGTTTCATAGCTGAAACTTTCAGCAAGTTTTGAAGGCAGCCAAGAAGGAACTTTAATGGCTCTCCTGGAAGTCGTTCAAAAACCGCTCCCATTGACTGCATCGGATATTGTATAAGGCCCCAAAAGCAATTTCCAGGGATGTATAAGGTAAGAGATGATAATTTGAATACTGAAGGCCTGTATTAAGAATGCTTTTGGAAGGTGACATTGAAACTTCTAAGTGTATCTTTTTGCCATACAAAAAAATGTATCTAAATCTTAAACTTCCTGGGTCAGTTCTTTTCTGTGTTAATTTGGGTCCAGCACATACTGTACTCTGCTCTGTGGCTTTCCAGAAATTCTGGTACCCAGCCATTAGTTTAGATAGTCCCTTTTCCCCAGGGTATAAGAATTATCTGCCTTATGCTCGAAAACATAATCATAGAAAAACTATTTCAAACTCCAGCACTCCCCAGCACTGCCTCTTAGTGAACCTCCTCTCCCCCATGAATCCAGCTTGGGCTCCCTGTACCTCCTGCCAGGGTCTCGCTGTCCTCAACAACAAAAAAAATCATCTGCTGCCTCGACAAATGACTGTTTCCCATCAGAGTCACTCGGACTCTGAGGTGTTTTTTCATGTGTGCTTGGTTTTCCTATTCTAATAAATCCAGCCTTGATCAAATCATCTCACCAAGCTACAAGGAGTCTGTATTACCCATACGTAAGGAACAAAGCAGAGATAATGCTCCACCAGGACACACGGAAATCACAGCTTATTCTCTATAGGAATATTCTAGTTCCTGCTCAAATCTGAGTTCTTGAGCACTATTTCAGGACGCTTCTTTTTGGGATTACCTTAACTTTAAGCTCTTGAATGCTTTGATTTCAGGAATTGTTTGGTGGGTTTTTTTGTTTTTTTGTTTTTTTTTCCCCTCTCAAGTTAATTGTTCTCACCTCTGATTTAACTTTTCATCTTCTGCACCCAGACTTTTTCAGGACACAACTCCTGAAGCTATTGTTCCAAAAGCTGGACTACAAGGTTACTTTTGCCTCCGAGGTCACGCTCTTTTTGCAGGTCTATTAACAACATGACCTCAGGAACACTTGAAGAGTCAATCATTAACTCAATATTAGAATGTAAGCCACCTCTGCTAGAAATTACTGTCTGAGGGTAGACAGCCCAAGAGGTAGGATGGAGACAAACTTCAGGCACTGTCCATAGAAGAGCATTAGTGTTACAGTGGGGTTATACTCTCAGATCTCTAGATGTAAGGACTCATCGTGACCAATTCAGGGTGACCTTTGTCAGCCGCCAGTCCAGTACTCCTTCTGCTCTGGAGTAACAGGAGTCCTCAGCATTTCCTGAACATGGGTAGTTTATAAATTTCCTGTTTGACTTTGCCTTGGTCTTGCCTTTCCCCTTGTTCCAGACTCCACCTTTGAGGTGACTATATTATCATAGTGTTCTTTGTTTTGGTACAGTCAACATTCCCCGTGCATCCTAATCATGAGTGCTTGTAGTAAAAAATCGTACAGATCGCCTCTCCTTCATACCAGTGGCCTGGCTGCTGTTTTTCATTCAGCAAAAGAGTGTGAATGATCTCCATCTCTTATAAAAGTGAGCATAATTTGGAGTGTGGGGAAAGTGAATCTTTCCCCAGGCTGGGTTTTTTACTGTCTTTCTTGTGATTCTGACTGGAACAAACTAGTCAGGCGTGTTTCTTGTCTGAGCTCCAGATGAAGAAATGACGTTTATTTTCTCCTTGCACATCGCCTAGTCAAAGGAAGTGTCTTTATTCTGTAAGTGGCAAAGAAAAGATATTATCTTTTCATTTTGCATACAAGGAGTTTGCTTGGTGGAAGAATTGTTCCCTTGGATTTTTTTCGTCTCTGCGTGCTTAAAACTCACTTTTACCATATCTCATGCTCTGCCCAACTTTGTTGCCTCTGTGCTATACACTGTTGTTGCCTCACATCCCTCACTGTGACTCTCAGTATTCAAGTCCGATTTGAAAGATACCTCCTAAATTTGAGAGACCAGAATCCTGTTAGACGAGCATTTTTGCACCTCTGGGAGAAGTGTCCTAGTGTCACATTGGCTTTAAAATCAAAGCAAACTCTTGATAATACTTTGTGCATGCAGTCTGTCTTTATAAACCTGTAGAATGTATGTGCGTTAGCCCTATCTTACAGATCTCTATACCCTCCTGGTCTTCTATCTACATTCTCAAGACTCGTTCTTACCTCTGGGGAAAAAAACCCAACTACATACTGTACTGACATTAGCTGAAAAGGTAAATACTGAGTACTTCTGAAAATGTTGGCTTCTCCTCTGCATCCGTGTGGTTGCTATCCTTTGGGCTGTACTGCCTCCACTAGCTAATTCTTTCTTTCTTAAGTCTTTCTTCTTAGAAGATTTAAGCTGTCTCCCTAAATTTGCTCTTAAACTCTTTCTTAAATAGGAAGAATTATTCAACAGTACAAACTTATAAAAGAAAGAAATGAATTCGAGCAAGAAGTTGACCGATGTTTCTTGTGAGGGGCTGTTGTTGTTGAGTGTGATATTTGCACCAAAAGAAGTGGAAAAACTATGACCTTCTGCTATGGTGACTAAGTATAAAAACATTCTTAATTCCAAATTGAAGTGGATACAAACAGCAACTCCACTTGTAGAGCCTCCTGGAGGGAAGCAGTTTGCAGTATGCCCTTTCACAGGAGAGGAGAAAACCTGGCTGGCATTAATTCACGCTTTCTAGACACAGCAGCCAGTCTCTTTCCTTTAGCTTATGATGATATCTTTGGGCAAAGTCACTTACGCCACAGTGCATTAAAGGCCTTGTATAAAGGGTATTGCATTACCATATTGTCATGAGTTTAGAGTGTTTTATTGCAGCAGAGAGATTATTAGGAAGTTCCTAGGGAAAAAAACAGCTTCAGCTGCATCAGGTCCAACTGATATAATAGCAGGTGTCCCTACGGCTAAGGCTATGGCTGTGGTGAGAGCTATTGAATTGTGTTGTCATTGTTTATGGTGTTTTAGGTTTTTTTCGCCACCTTTTTTTTTTTTTGCTATCTTTTTTTTTTCCTCTTTCCTTTTTTCCCTTCATACTACCATCCTGGCTCTGCCAGAGTACTTGCTTTCAAATGCCTTCAGAACACCCAGTGTAGCAACGCTTGTCATCGGTACAGTGATCATCCTTGATCACAGCACTGTGTTGGAACTATGTGGTTTTTTGTTGGGTTTTTACATGCTTGAAAATGGCATGCAGATTACCGGTGAATCACTCATTTTTTATAACACGAATAAAGTAGTCACTTCAGTTCCTCACAACACAGAAGCATTGTTGATGCTTAAGTTTCCTGAAGACCTTATTTCATTAGACAGAGTCTCCTCACACTCTATACCCATTCTGATTAGAACAGTGATTTTTGAACTCTTTATAAAGACTTCAGGAATGTTCCAGTGGTGATGCTGGTCCCTTGAGAAATGCCATGGAAGTAGACTGCTGCATGGACTTGTCTGGTGCCTGTTATGGGCTTGCCAAATCCACTAGCTCGATAGTTGAGGCTGCTGCAGCTCCCTTTTCCCAGGTGCAGCCTGTAATGCTGGGAGGAGCAGGTCTGGGAGCCCTCTTTCTCCGATTAGCTCCCAGGGAGGGGGGAGTTCCTTGCCCGTCAGTTTTCCTCTGTGCTCCTTTCTGTGTGTGGAGATGACCATTTTATCACATAAACTAAGCGAGTGTTCTTCTTTTACATAGAGAAGCTCTGCATATCTACATAGGCAGTGTTAGGCTATCTGGTGCAACACCTAGATGTCCGTGGTCATGAGGGTGACAGTAAATGGTTGTAGGTTGAAAACACCAGACTGAGTTGCCAGAAAGCGTTACTAACCACCAGCCTTTCTCAGCTGTAGAAGTCATGCTATAACCTCCAACGGTTCTTGCTGCCTCTCTGTTTGGAGTTACTTGATTACTTTTAAAAGACTTTGTGGAAGAATAGTCAGGAGCTATATGTATCTTTGCATATATACCTAAATATTTCAGTGTAAGAGTGCTGTGGAGGTTAGAGTACTGATAGCAGCACCCAGTGCCCAAAGCTGACCAAATGTTTTCTGTACTTTTCTTGCTGTGCTTTGCTTGAGTAATCAGGACAATTCTCTGTTAGGCATAAAATGAAAGTAAATGATTAGAATAAAGATGTGCTGAGCTACTTGACAAGACTTGAGTACAGGGTACGGAATCTGTGGGTGTTTGGCACAGCCCCAGCACTGCAGATATTTTAGCTCTTGCTTATTTTTGATTCTGTTCAAATATGACTTACCTTAAAAAAAAAAAATTAACTGCAAAGCATCTGATGTTACACAACAGATATTCATAATGGAAAAAACGGTATGACAAAGCTATAGGCACGAGTTGTAGGGCTCAAGTAGTGTTCTGAATTACCCAGGCTTCAACTCATTCTGGAGCACTCAGGCAATAATTGGTTGCATACAGAGTGGTTTGTTCTATCAAATCACCCTCTTTCAGAGAAGAAACCCCCAGAAATGCTTCAGAGGCACAAGCCACAGAGCCACGCTGTCATTGGTTCCGGTCACTTACAATCCTTTGTGGATTTCAAAAGCAACTAGGATGGGATGCTGAGGAAAGCAATAATACTCCCAGAGGGATTGACACATGGAA